>NW_022280140.1:636659-637860 GCF_004355925.1 Anarrhichthys ocellatus
GAGAGGAGAGGAGAGGAGAGGAGGCAAGCTAGCCTGCACTGAGAGGAGAGGAGAGGAGACGAGACGAGAGGAGAAGAGAGGAGGAGGAGAGGAGGGAAGGAGAAAGGAGACAAGGAAGGAGAGGAAAACCAGATTAGCAAGAAACAATTTAGAGTTGTGCAACTGATCATATGTGCAGTTGATTTAAATAAATAAACTGTTATAACAATAACAATAAAATACTAAACTCAGTAAAATAATTCTATTTTATTTTATTTTTTTGTCTTTACTTTTTTGTTTGTTTTGCAGGAATCAAACTCTTAATATTTGATTAAACATTGAGGAAATTTGACTCTCCATAATCTTAAGTCCCAAATAATAACCATTTTGAATTTAAAAAAAAACAACAATATTATTAGAGACACAGATAAACTGCATACTAAGAAAGCTTTGAAGGGGAATGTATTAAAAGATATTATTTATGCAATAATGTATGACATTACCATTTATCTTGATTACACAAGAACACAAAATCATATATAAGCACATACAAAAGTTACAAATAGGTCCACTTAATAACTTTTTCCAGAGCTTTCAACCTCATGTAATGGTCTTCAGTGGACCTCGCTTTAGCATTTTCTGTCAGACTACTTTCAAGGTTGAGAACAAACTTTTATGTTCAATATTGAAGCAGATGTGGCGATCTATAACAAATTGTTAATGCTTCATTTGAATGTAGAGTACAGGCATCTTTTGTTAGCATTAGGCTACATTCATCATTAGGCTACATTCATCATCATCATCATCATCAGCAGCAGCAGAAAAGCTTGTCAACAGCTCGTGTGCATAATCCTTGGCTGCAGTTTCCGTCTGTAGTTGTACCTCCTCACATTGTCCACCAGGTGGCGGTGCTGCCTCTTCAAACGTTACTTGAAGCGTTATTCGTTTTACCCAGCATGCACTGCGAGTGAGCAGCCCTTCAGATCACTAAGCGTTGAGATCACAGCGGAATTCCTCCGTGAAAGGTAAAGTTATTTTAATATGAATAACATGGTTTATTCTTGTGCAGCACGTTGTTTATTAATTGCAATTAAATATAGATATTTATCTTAGTCTGTTACTGAATAATTACCATGGTTAAAGTTCGTTAAACATGCACTATTATATGTTATATATGTCTCTAGTCAGTGTGGTCCCCTGTCTCTCTGCTGTGTCTCTAGTC
>NW_022280140.1:637870-653452 GCF_004355925.1 Anarrhichthys ocellatus
TGTGGTCCCCTGTCTCTCTGCTGTGTCTCTAGTCAGTGTGGTCCCCTCTCTCTCTGGTATGTCTCTATTCAGTGTGGTCCCCTGTCTCTCTGCTGTGTCTCTAGTCAGTGTGGTCCCCTGTCTCTCTGCTGTGTCTCTAGTCAGTGTGGTCCCCTGTCTCTCTGCTGTGTCTCTAGTCAGTGTGGTCTCCTGTCTCTCTGCTGTGTCTCTAGTCAGTGTGGTCTCCTGTCTCTCTGCTGTGTCTCTAGTCAGTGTGGTCCCAGTTTCGAGTGTCTCACACTGTGTTGATCCTCTGCAGAAGTCCAGCAGCTTGAAGATGGAGGAGAAGATCAAGAACTACAGGACGGCTCCATTCGACTCTCACTTCCCAAACACCAACCAGACCCGCAACTGTTTCCAGAACTATCTGGGTAAACAAACACTTCACCGCCTTAGTTAATAAAGTCTCACTGTCCTTGTTTTCCTGACCAGACAATAAAAAGGGCTGAATTTACAAAAAGGAGGCAGATATTTTATCTTAGTCCCTGAATGAATTTGCATAAACATTTGTTTCTACCTTCTTATTTCATATATTCTTGAGTGTCTCTTTCAGGAGAATAATAATGTTCCTTCTGGATAGCTGACGATTGGCCATCTTATGTCAGACGGAGGAGGAGCGATTTGTTCACTTATCTAAGTTAAAACCTGCATTCTCTCTAGTGTCCACCAGGGGGCGACTCCTCTGGTTGTATAGAAGTCTATGAGAAAATGACTCTACTTCTCTCTTGATTTATTACCTCAGTAAACATTGTAAACATGAGTTCATGGTCTCAATCTCTAGTTTCAAGTCTTCTTCAATACAGCATGATGTTCATTCAGTAAATTATAGTTAATTTAGAGTCAAATGGACCATAAAGAGGAGTATGCTTTAGGGCGGGGCTTAATGTGATTGACAGGTTGATAACGCTGTAATCCAAGATGGCGTCCACTTCTCATATACAGTCTGTGTTGCTGTTCCAGTGCTGATTCTTTGGACATTAAAAACTGGGCGTTTATTTCCTCCTCTGACTTTTCTTCTTCTTCTTCTTCTTGCTCTGTTTTCTCTGCAGATTTCCACAGATGCAACAAAGCTCTGTCCTCCAAAGACCAGGACACGGCTCCCTGTGAGTGGTACCAGAGGGTCTTGAGCAGCTGCTTTCTTTTCTTTTGAAAAGTGACATTTATTATTTCTCCACAGTTTAGTTAAATGGTCAGATATTAAATATTAATGTTAAACATTTGTTTAATCGTTCTGTTTCTTTGACATTGATGTGAAGATATATTAATTATTCAACTTTTATTCCAGACTCATGAGTCCATATAGCAACAAACACAAATACAACAAGAATATATAAAATACAATACGAGGACACCAAGTCACAGGTATAATCATTGCAGTTAAAACCTGTCAATTTGTCAAGAAAGCGAAGAAACTAAGGAAATAGATTTTAATTTATTTAGCTTAAAATCACAGTTGCATCAGCGGGCTTCTTAATATTTACAATACGCAAAACCCTCCATCCTATGACCCCATTTGCATCAATAAAAGTTACATTTAAAAGATTTTTTCAAAGTGCAATTGCAATATGTAGTGGCAGTACAAAGTAAAGTTTAAATATATGAAGTAAAATTGTTCAGAATAAAGACATAAAAAATAAAACAACTCATAGCTTTGGCTCCTCAAAGTTTACCAGAAAAATTTGCCACTTTGTGTCAAAACAGGACAAAAACATAAGATTAGATTAAACTTTATTGTCACAGTACAGAGTTTAGTCACTGAGCCAATGAAACGCAGTTTAGCATAAAGAGTGAAGAAAAAAACAGTAAATTTAAGGTTAAAAAAACACAAATTCCAGCTGTTCTGGAGCTTTTGATCACATCACATGATCTTCATCCGCAGATTTAGTTTGCACGCAGGACTTCTCATCCATGTCAACTGTAAAACATTAAATTCAAATGTTCATTCTTGACCTTGGAAACATACAAATAATCTCACCATGAGGTCCGTTTAGCATCTCTTCTGGAGCTTTTGATCACTGAGAGAAGAAACAGATACAATTGAGTTAAGAGTTTTTCACAACTCATTCTGGCACAGCTGAATTGTTGCATAATCTTTCTACACAAACCGTGCGTGATGCACCGTCACCTGACTTTTGTTATAGTCACGAGCAAATCACAAGACTGGAAGAACTGCAGTGTGAGCATTATTTCATATATATCCGTCTTTTATTTCACATTAAAATGGACGGTTTCCTCGTGTTGTGGCTGTTTAAAAGATGTCTGCGAAATGCAAAGAGAAAAAATAATAATGTTTGAAAGGTAATCAATTGTACAACTGGAGCATCATCATCTGAGCAAGTTGCATCAGCATCCGCTGCATCGGCATCAACCCTGCAGCTTCTGTCAAGGTCGCCAGCGAGAGGCATCATGGGAAGGCGAGGAGGACACCGAGAGCGCGAGGGAGGGAGTGG
The DNA here is from genome assembly GCF_004355925.1 of Anarrhichthys ocellatus. Classification (NCBI taxonomy): domain Eukaryota; kingdom Metazoa; phylum Chordata; class Actinopteri; order Perciformes; family Anarhichadidae; genus Anarrhichthys; species Anarrhichthys ocellatus. The sequence goes on from NW_022280140.1 coordinate 640,360, forward strand.
TGTGATGGGGGGGGTGTCACAAATCCCTCAAGACCCTTTAGGACCCGCCCTACCGCGCATGCGCCCACGGTTTCGTCATCTAAACTGACCAAGTAACCGAATAAAGGTCCGCGTCCATAATAGGAGGTGGTCGCGCGCCTCGCCTGCACCTCACGGGATGCGGTGATGATGCACATGAGTCACGGATTTCTGCACGTAGAAGCGGAGGGGCGGGGCCACGTCACGGCATCCCAGCATTCCAGTTTTTCATAGGTTGATGGAGCAGACGGGAGGGGGGGAATGAAATAATAAAAACATTTACGTGCGGTTTACGTGCGTTTCTCCTCGCTGCTCCCGTGTGAGACGAATTCCGAGAGTAAAGGAGGGAGGGTGCTCTGCTGCAGCTCACCGACTTATCTTTGTCACGACAGGTGAGTTCTGCTGCATTTGTCACGTTTCTGCTGCTTTTATGCGTAAAATCTCCTTTCGTGGCCCAGTTTCTGTCTCACTGAGACAGAAAGAGGTCAACTGGACAATGAGTCATCTACATCCACGTCCTGTACTTTATAGCTTTAAATAGTGATCAATACAAACTGCATGATATCGATTAGTAGTGAGAGGGTGAAGGACGGGAGAGCGGTCGTGTCCTGCCCGGCAGAGCCGGCTGGTACCACGGACAGCGCCTAATGTGGTGTGTTTCTTTTCCTGCAGCTGTGCGCGCAGGCGGGCGGGTCCTGCAAATCTTTTTTCTCTCAACCACCACCTGAAGGTCTGCATCAGTTGGAGTAAAAATTCCCGACTGTATACCAGAAGATGGAAGGAAAGGTAAGTGATTTCTGTCTTTCTTCATATTCTATTGAGATCCGGATGTGGTTTTGTTTAGAGGTGGATTGTTTTGTTTTTTAAAGGAAATGTATTTTATCATTGTGACTCCAGTCTGTCTTTACCACTCTAGAGTTCACTGGAGTTGTGATATGTGAATACTGCATGTGTAAGGAGTGTTTCTACATAACGTGAGAGGGCGTTGTGAGTCTGTATGTTTGCCGTTACAACTCTGTGTCACCCACTGCTGCAGACGTGAGACACATCATGTTTGTGATGTTCTCTTCAGTGTGCATGCCTTCGTTTTGATATTGTGGACCAAAAACAAGAGACAGAAGAGAAAAATCATTTTAATTTGACTAATTTATCAAGCAGGCAGCTTTAGATAGACTTAGATTTAGGATTCAAGGTTATAAAGTAATGTTCAAACTTGCATTTCTTCTGCAAACACAGATCAAACAAAATATCTTGAAAAGCGTTGATTGCAGAAAATATTCCTTCAATGCAAAGCAACAGAGTAAACACTATATGAATATGATGATAGATGCGTTATTGAGAAGGCTTAGTATAGCAGAAAATAGACCAGAATGCAATGCAGATACAAGACGCCTCTTCACAACTAAAAAAGCCCACTTTATCTCTCTTACTATGAAACCAAGAAGAAATCATTTTTATTGTCATATACACGAAATTTGCCTTCTGCATTTGACCATCCCTGTATGGGAGCAGTGGGCTGCCAATGACAGGCGCCCAGGGAGCCGGGGGTTCAGTGTCTTGCTCAGGGACACATGACGCGTCCCAGTCGAGGATCAGACAACCCTCTTAACCCAGTGAGCCGCGGTCATCCCTATGACGATACTCTCTGCACGTACCCATGTTGACACCCTTCCTCTGGGGTTTGCTCGAGGGAGCGGTAGAACGTCAAATTAGAAGTAGTGAATCTATTTGGTGATGTCGGTGATTTTACTCTGGTGCTACAATGTCTGGCTGTGGTCGTTCTATGTAAATGTGCTTTTGTTTGTTTCTTCATTATTAATATTATTAATTATTTGTTGAATATATTTGTCCTTCGTTTCTGTCTGGCTGTGTGTTTCTCTCTCTCGGCTGTAAAAGATATTTTGATCTCAATGCTGTTGTGTGTTAAAACGTAGATGATAGGAGCAGGACGTTGTGGTTGTTTTGTCTCTTTTTTAGTTATTTTGTGCCTCTTTGTGGTTATTTTGTATCTATGTTGTTATATTTTCTCCATAATTGTTTTGGACCTTTTTGCAGTCGTTTTGTGTCTCTTTGTAGTTTTGTTTTTCTTTGTAGTTGTTTTGTGTCTCTTTTGTAGTTGCTCTCTTTTTGGCCATGTTGTGTGACTTTGCCATCGGTTTGGTCTTTCTGTGGTCATTTCTTTCTGTAGTTGTTTTTTATCTTTTTGTGTGTGGTTTGTGTTCATGTTATGTCTCTTTGTGGTCTCATTGTGTCTGTTGCAGCTGTTTGGCTTCTCTTTCGAGTTGTTTTGGTCTTGTTGGTTCTCTTTGTAGTAGTTTTATGATTATGTGGGCATTTGGAGTCTCTTTCTGGTAACTACGTGTCTCTTTGATTGACATTTTGTGAAGGCCAGGGGTCCTTGACACTTTGGGCCCCTGGGCCTGAGCCTGGTAGACCCCGTCAGAAATCCATCCATCCATGAATAATGTGTAGTAGTAAATTTAGTAGCACAAATGTGTGTTATTGTGTTGCTACGCATATGTATTCTATACATTCATCGTCCTGTCGTGCTCTGACTCGGCGTCCTGCTCTCATGGCTCGTGCTGAATATTGACGAGCTCATCATCACACGACCCTCCCGCTGAAGTCCAGCCTGAAACGTTATCGAATTCATCCACAAAAACAGCTCGATACATCCACCCTTCCTCCTGGTTTCCTCCAAAGTTGAGTTGATTGTCTCGCTGCTGGCTGGATGTAGGTCACATGTAGTTACTGGCTGTGTGTGTGTGTGTGTGTGTGTGTGTGTGTCCACACCCACATGCACCATTGCAGTAAACTATAGTGTCACTTTAGTGTGTGAGACCCTGCTGCATGGGTGCATGCGTTACGTGCCGTGGTTTCTTTTCAGCCTGTGTCATTAACAATCTTACCTCCAGGCTGTTGCCACAGAGACGAAGGAAGGAAGGAAGGAAGGAAGGAGGGAGGGAGGGAGGGGGGAGGGAGGGATATGGACATTCGTAGATGGATGGATGGATGGAGGGGGCAAAGTGAAAGGGAGACAGCTTTATTGAGGTGAGCAGAAAGATAACGACATCGCTTTCAGATAATAAATGAAGAGTGTGGAGTTTAATAAGGGCAGTTGGTTCCATTGTTTTTCATGTGCAGACACCAGAAAAAAAGAAATCCTGTTGACTTTTTGTCAAATCTGAGTGTTCCAGCTCAAAGGCCACACACGTATTAGGCTGGAATGGTGTCATCATGACACCGGTTACCATAGTAACGCAGCATCTGTTCATCAAATGTGGGAGCTCTGCAGCAGGCGGCTAAACGCAGAAGTTCGTCTGGAGCTTAAATCCATGCCTCGTGGAACATCCTTCAGCTTGTATTCCTAGATTTCTGTCGTGTTTTTGCTCTTTTTTGCAATCCTTTTCATGTTAGCACCTTTGATATTAAAATGATTGATATCCAATAATATGTAATATATCATAAGATCAAAGAGGATTTCAGCTGTTTGAACAAAGGATTTGTTACCAAAATAATAAAACTCGATTGCACTTCACAGATGCCCAGAAAGATCTAAACAGAAATGGTAACGTGTCACTAAAAAGCAGCTGAATTGGTATTTGGCCCGTCACACACCGTTGTAATCGATCCTTACCTGACACGTTTAGGCTGCCGTCATGTGACCAATCATTCCTACTGAGTCACTGTGACTTGACAAAAAAACAAAACACAGTCGATGAGGGAGACAGAGAGAAAAGAGGAAGGTGGATTTATACAGCCGTGTGTGTGTGTGTGTGTGTGTGTGTGTGTGTGTGTGTGTGTGTGTGTGTGTGTCGTTATTGATATATACATTTTTTATCTCCCAGCCCTACCAAACGTCTTTGGACGCAGACTGGGATTAAAATAGAAATGATGTAATCTGTTTTCCAGATTACTTTGGTGAAGGTACAGTGCATTCATTCTGAACCACTATATATATTTTATAATCTTTTTAAAATGTTGTTAGAATTTATCTTTACTGAATTTGAAGAATTTATTGATGAGAGAAAATATAAAGACGAGATTCTGAGATCCACATCAAGAGCAGACATCAGTGCGTTTGCAGACGGACCCAGATAAATGTAGCGGCTGTTAGTCTGTGTCGGCTGACCGGATTATTGATCGCTCGTAAATGTCACCGAAATCCTCAGGGAACGTATTCAGGGAATTTATGCAAATGAAGGGAGGCAGCAAAAACAGTGAAAAGGCTTTTTGTCCTAAGAGAAGATTTCATTAACCTTGAGAGCTGGAAAACATCTTGGTCTTAGAAAGAGGTTGATTCACCGGATGAACGCAAAGATCTGAGATGTTTACAGACAAAGTCTTTAAGACAAAGACCGAGAAGGTTTAGGAGTGACTGACTCCTGCTGTAGCTTTGCTTCAGGCACAAACTAACATGTCACAGGTGAAAGATTCTGTTCCCTCCTCCACCTCATCCGTTATGGTCACACATCAGGACGCCTCCTCGTGTGTTATCACTTATTTAAAAGGCGTCATGACTCATCTCACGGCTCGCTGGTTCATTTCAAGGCTGAAACGGGGAGTTTCTGAGATGTTTGCAGAGAAAGTAAATGTGACATTTTTACAACCAGGGTCCCTAAAAAAATGAAGTGCTTCCATTTCACCTCTATCTACCTGCTTATATAGTTTTATTACCTTATTTCTGGCCTTCGAATCGACTGCAGAACGTAAGATAAATCATGCTGAGCTTTTCCAATCGCTCCTTTAAATAAACCCACTTTGCCCTTCAAATCATTTCCCATAGCCTACGTGTTTCTCTCTCTCGTCCTCTGATTGGTCCTCTGTGGCCGACGCCCATCTGGCTACAGTGAATCTTGAGAAGTGCAGTCTACGCTAATATTACCTGACCTCGCGCTGGTGATGTCGTACCAAGGGCAGCGGATCACCTGAGGCCTCTCCAGGCGTCCATACTGTCTCATATAACAGCTGCACATTCTGCCGCATCAGCAGCGAGTCCCTTTTTAATACTGACTTACAGACACCAGCGGAAACAAAGACACAGTGGCCTAATTTACGCTGCTGTGACCCAACTTGACCCGCCGGGATTTTAATATAAATATAAGTATATATGAGATTAATCTAGATCTTTGATCTTTGTTGACCTCCAGTAACTCCACTGCTAAATGTAAATGAACATTCCTGATACTTCTGGAGAAACTAAACCACTTTCAAACACCAGCATCCATCTGCTTTTTGAAAATGACACACGCTCATCGTTATTTACTATGAATGCATCTGATGGAGGCTCACAGAGGCTCAGACGTTAATCTCACCGTCATGACGCCAGTGGCGGCTCCTTTGATACTGATCTCATTACGAGGAGATGAATCGATGGCGTTATGGGGGCCGGGGCTCCGAATCAGGTGGACGGCTTCTTTATTGAATTTCATCTGCATTGAGCGGATTTATGTTTGAAAAAGAAAAAGCAGTCGATCACAGAGACAGTTGCTTTACCTTGAAAGCCTCCAAGGTTGAATGGAAATAATACATTCTGTAGTTCATCTCAGGTTTAATTTTGTTGTCGGGTGTCTCGACACCCAAGGTGAACAGGGTAAAAAGAATAATAATGATAATAATACATGCCATGAAATTTCCCCGTTATGTTTAGATATGCAAATGAGGCATTATATAATTAAATATGTGCTAATTTGCATACATTTCATTCAGAACATAATACTGAACTTTGGATAAAGCCAGGTTTCCTTTTGTTTATTTATCAGAGTCAAAGGTTTTTACAGAGGGAATGTTGTTTACCTCTTTGTATCATTCAATAAATAGGAAAAATCACAAACATCTATTTTCATAATGTTTTTATTAATAAAACGTTGTATAAATGAGTGTGTGAGTGATGTGTGAACAAACCCCTCTGTGTGAACCTTCAGCACACAGAGAGGAATGAACGAGTGAAGTTTGGTGAATGTAAGAGCTGCTGAAGTGGAGATTTATCATCAGAGTCTGAGAACAAACTCATTTAGAGGAAACGTCCTTTAAAGAGACGTTTAGTTCCATTACAGACATTTAGAGACTCTACAGGTGAATAGGGTCACAACATGAACTCACAGATATCACCATGAATCTTCACCACTTCATTACTCACATTAGGACAAATATGTATTGTATTACAAGTTTTATGAAACGTTATGTTAAAATATTCAAACGAGGCTTTATCTAATGTTAACTTTTGGTGATTTTAGGAGAAATCTACAGACGCAAACAGATAAAGTATTAAAATCAACAACTAAATGTGTGTTCTGGATGCAAAATATACTAAAATCTCAAAATTGACAAGTGCAGGAAAAACAACTGTTTTTGGTCTCACCTTCATAGTTTTTACTCAACTCATTATTCATGACAGATACTCTGATGTTTACATGAAAAGCATTAAGAGCCGATGTGTCATGAGGATTCTAGTATAAACATGATGTCTGATATTATTGTTCATGCGTCACTGACCTGTCTGCCGTCAGCATCACAGTTTTATTGAATCTGTATTCCGGCCGCAATTACTGGAAATCTCATTATGAGCTCAGATTTCATGTTCATTATGTCTCTCTCTCTTTGTCTCCTTCCTCCACCTTTACTTTTATCTCCGCATCCGTCTCCATTTTATGTTTGCTTTCTTCACGCTTCTTCTTTTCCTCTTCTTCCTGACATTGTCTCCTCCTTCTCTCTCGCTGCAGGAAAAGCAGGTAACAGGTTATCTCCTGTTCTCTCTCGGCACGGCTGTCATCGGATCTCTGCAGTTTGGTTACAACACGGGAGTCATCAACGCTCCGGAGCAGGTTGGTGGTCAGTTGGTATTTCACATCACAAGTGTGTTTGTTGCCTAAATCTGAAGGCTCTCTGGCTGAACATGCACGCAGTCTGAACCTTAGCTTCTCCAGATGTGAACAGCAGCTATTTGTAAAGGTAAACATCTGCAAATCATGTGACGTGAAGTCAAACAACCCAGCTGGTGATTGATGCCTGAAAAACCAAAACCAAAGAGATAAGAGAGGAGTGGTGCAGCTTTACATCGGATTATTGAGTAGAACAGATTTAAAGCTTAAAGACTTTCCCTACAGCAATACATCTGCTTCTACTTATAATAATACTTCTTCTACTGAAGATACTTCTTCTACTGATGAAACTACTTCTAAAAATGATGATACTACTGCTTCTACTACCAATACTACTTCTTCTACTGACGATACTTCTGCTTCTACTTGCAATACTACTTCTTCGGCTGCAATACGTCTGCTTCTACTTATAATAATACTTCTTCTCCTGAAGATACTTCTTCTACTGATGAAACTACTTCTACTACTACCAATACTACTTATTCTACTGATGATACTTCTGCTTCTACTTGCAATACTACTTCTTCTACTGACGAAACTACTTCTTCTACTGACAATACTAATGCTTCTATATACAATAGTACTACTGTTGTTATACTACTGCTATTCAAGCTGCTAAAACTGCTGCAACTACTGACAATACTACTATGTCTACTGTTATCCATTCTGCCAGTACTACTACTAATACTACGATGACTGTCTGCAGACCTCAGTGCACTTCTGTCTTTGAATACAGGAAAGATTTATCTGTTTGTTCATCTCTCCCTGCCACCAGAAACTGCGATCTTTCTTCAACGATACCTGGGTAGAGCGTTATGGCGTGCCCATCACGCCGGGGGTCTGCACCATCGTCTGGAGCGTCTCCGTCGCCATCTTCAGTGTGGGCGGCATGGTGGGCTCCTTCAGCGTGGGCGTCATGGCAAACCGTTTTGGCAGGTAGGGAATCAAATGTCATACGGTCTGTTGAATGCACAGGTAGAAATGTCTGTTTTGCATCTTGATTATCGGGGTTATTCTGGGACATATTCAATGTCATTATCCGGTATTTGCTTTGGGGCTTTTGTTGTTCCCTTCATGGCTCTGTGTGTTTCCTGTGTGGTTCAGCTGAGCTGTCACAAGCCATTAGTCCTAATTAAGCTCGTGGAGGATGTCTGTCTTTAAGACCGCTGCTCGGCTCTAATGTTCCTCCGTTCCTCCATTTGCCTCTGAGTTTTACCCTGTGCATCAAAACGCAATCAGTTTCTTTCTTTCTGTGGTGAGCCTGATGTTTTCACCGCTGCCATGAATGTGTTTTCCAGATACAACAAACAGATACAGTGATTTCTAAAGTCAGGCTAGGTGGTTTTGTTGCCTAAATCTAATTTTCATTTTGTATGTAGTCCCGAAATAAACAAGCATTTTGTGACTATTTCAAGAACTGCTTTGAGCCTGTGAGCCTCTGAGCTCTTCCCAAAACTAAAACCATTTTTTTCTCAGTAAAAGAAACTGATGCTCTCCTCCTCCTCCTCCTCCTCCTCCTCAGGCGTCGCTCCATGTTCCTGGTGAACAGCCTGGCGGTGATCGGTGGCCTCCTCATGGGCTTCTCCACCATCTGCTCGTCCTATGAGATGGTGATCGCCGGTCGCCTGGTCATCGGCCTCTTCTGCGGTCTCTTCACCGGCCTGACCCCCATGTATGTGGGCGAGGTGTCACCCACGCCCCTCCGTGGGGCCTTCGGCACTCTCCACCAGCTCGGTGTGGTGGTGGGCATCCTGATCGCTCAGGTCAGCAGGAACCTCACGTTTAATGACCCAACAGATGTGGATTTATACCATTTCTTACTATATAATCCAGTTAGCTACACCACAGATTTTGACTTTAGATGGATTAATCAGCTTTGCTGTGACTCTGATCCAGCTGTTGTGGCTCTTGGTGTTTAGATCTTTGGTCTGGAGGCTCTGCTGGGCTCAGCCAAGCTGTGGCCCCTGCTGCTGTCCCTCACGGTGGCCCCGGCTGTGCTGCAGTGCATCCTGCTGCCCTTCTGTCCAGAGAGCCCTCGCTTCCTGCTCATCAACCTGAAACAGGAGGAGGAAGCACGCAAAGGTACGCACTGATACTGCTACGATACTTCTGCTTGACAATACTACTTCTTCCACAGACGATAATATTGCTTCTATTGACAATACTACTTCTTCTACTGACGATACTTCTGCTTCTACTTACAATAGTACTACTGTTACTGCTATACCACTGCCATTTAGGCTGCTATTACTGCAACTATTTCCATTTCTACAGCGCCACTAGAACATTGTGCTGCAGGCATTGCCTTTACTGCCACCACTAAAACCAAGTCTACTACTACTTCTACCGCTGCTATTACTGCTACAACTATGAACACATCTACTTGTACTGCTGCTGCTGTCACCTCTACCATCTGTACTACTACCACTGCTTATTCTACAGTAACCACTGCTTTGATCACTGCTACAAAACTACGAAGTAATGAAGGAAAAAGAGAAAGACAGACGTGTCCAAGGCAGAAAAAGAGCCGATGAATGAGTGCGAAAAACAGAAACGCTAACCCAGAAAACCGAGAGACTGGGAGACATCGATACTTAACAGGTACACAGGGTGAGATCAGGTGAGACGGGATCATTTCGCAGCTTCAAAGAGTCCTTGAACAGGCAGAAGGTTTTGGCATCTGTTCAACACACTGCAGCCTGTCGGGGTCGACTCTCAGGCTCTGACCCACTTCTCCTTCACACTGCTCATCTGACACAAACACATGGCCAGTTAGCAGCCACGTCATAGTTTGCGACTGTGTGGCGTTTGTGGTGTTGACAGCAAAATTTGTTTTTTCTGCTCTTTTCTTTGTGAAGATAAAGAATCTGATGCGCCTCTTGTTGACTAACAGCTGAACCAAAAAGGGCGACTAACAGGTCACTGAACTGATTGTGTCACTGCAGAGTTTTAGGATAATATGAGTCAGTATACCGTACGAGTATTTGGCCACTTTAAAGCCGCCGTGTGTGGGATTTGTATGTGATTAAAGCGCCTTTAAAATGAGTTTGTAGGAGATCAGACAGTCCTGCTGAACAATGGCAATTCATGTCAGTGTCCTTGGGTCAGATGTGTGGGGTTTGAGGTGGTCTGTCTACCACATTGTCTTCTCTTGTACAACCAGTAGAGGTTGCCATAGATAAAAATCTAATAGTGGCGTTTTTACTTTTTTTTTTTTATAACTTTATTGGATATAATCCATTGGAGAGCTACAAAGAAATGAGTTGAAAGGTGAGGGATGAGAGTTTCACGCCTCAACTCAAAACAGGGATATTGCGATCACATGGTCATCATTTGTTTGCGTTCTGTTGACAGCGCTGGTGCGCCTGCGCGGTAGCGAGAACGTGAGCAAAGACCTGCAGGAGATGAAGGAGGAGAGCGCCAAGATGGCCATGGAGAAGAAGGTGACCATCCTCGAGCTCTTCCGCTCGCCGGCGTATCGACAGCCACTCCTCATCGCCGTCATGCTGCAGCTCTCCCAGCAGCTGTCAGGGATCAACGCTGTGAGTCAGCAGCAGGCAGCATGTCCACACACACACACACACACACACACACACACACACACACACATACATACAAATACACACTTATACACTCTGTCAACATCTACTCGTTCCTCTGGTCTACTTCAAAAAATACACATAATAAATCAACACATACACATACAGTACATATTACAGTTAAAGCATTAATGTCACCTGTTAAGCAGTGGTGGAAAGTAACTAAGTACATTTACTCAAGTACTATACTTACATGGAATTTTGAGGTACTTACTTGAGTATTTCCATCTTTTGCTACACATCTACTCCACTCTTACGTATCTTAAGTATTTAAAATCAGCATAACCTTTACCAGCTGCAACAGTAAAGTGCTGAACACATTAATGCATCAATAATTATAGTCCAATAATATAATATGCATTATTCTGAAATGAGAAATTCTGCATGATGAGTACTTTCACTTCCTTCACTTTTACTGCAGTAAGACTTTGAAGAGTCAGGTTCTTGTTTCTTGAGTCAGGGGTCGGTTGTGTTTTGAACATGATTATGTGATTGGACCTTACTTAAATTGGCTCTGAATAGGAATTACGGTAAATACCTTAAAATGTGAATAAGAATTGTCATTAGCGTGGTTTAGAAACTATGAAAAATCAGCTGGAGGTGCTCAAGAAAATAACTAGTGCTGGGCAACGATTACAATTTTTAATCGCATTGTTAAGTGCAACATTCAATAATGAATTCAAAAGTAGTGTATTGCGCACTTTTATTTTAAAAGTACTGCTATATGAACAAAAGTGCAATAATATTTGACTTGCAAACACTTTAGACAAATAAGGTTCTTTTTAACAGCAGTATTCCCTTTACACAGTAGCAGTTATAATACAGTTATAATGATTGTGATAATAGATATTCAGCCAGTGTTCATAACTTTATGTGTGTAAGAGATGCAATTTGAAATCTGAAACCTCTCAACGTCATGTTTTTTCCTTTTTTTATGTTTGATAAATTCTCAGTAGCGATAACTAAATGATATGCTGATTATACATATTCCAAACAAAAACACTTTAAAAACTCTAAAAAAATAATTAGTTTTTGCTATTTTTGGTATTTTGGTCAGACACATATGCAAAGCTGATTACCGTAATATGTGTGGTATTTGTTATAAATGTACGTTGTTACATAGAGGGTGATAAGAAGCTGTACATGGAGGGACTTAGGACCCAGGGGAATGTAGGTGAAGGAAACAGGAAGAGACGGAAGTGACGCCACACAAACAGCTGTTCACCGCTCACTGCCAGCCGGTTCTGGTGTTCAACATGTCCGCTTAGTAATAAAAAAAAAAACTGCGTTAACGCGCAATAAAATAATTGTCGGCGTTAATTAATGAATGCGTTAACGCGATAATAACGCGTTAACTTGCCCAGCCCTAAAAATAACATAAAACACATTTATTTGAATTTAGTTATAAAACGTGTATTTTCTCCTCTCCGTGTCCCCTCAGGTGTTCTACTACTCGACGGGCATCTTTGAGTCAGCCGGCGTGAAGCAGCCCATCTACGCCACCATCGGAGCAGGCATCGTCAATGTCGTCTTCACCGTGGTTTCTGTGAGTGACACCGGCCTGTTTGTCTTTCTCCCTGCGTGTGGTTTTTTTGTGCATTGTTCAGCGGCTCATCACCGACCCCATGTGTCTTGTCCTGCAGCTCTTCCTGGTGGAGAAGGCGGGACGAAGGACGCTGCACCTCCTGGGATTGGGAGGAATGGCGATCAGCGCTGTGCTCATGACCATCTCCCTCCTGCTGGTGAGTTCAACATTATGGTAATGTTGGGATGAACTGTCCCTTTAACTTTCCGATAAAACTACTAATTACTACGGCTTTAAACTCAGAATTTGGACTTTGAGATTGATCTCAAAACTCCAATAAGTCCTTCCCAACAAAGTAATACATAAAACATATGTGCAGTATGTTGCACATATGTCTTTAAATCACAAGGCGTTACTCTTTCGTTTGGTTACAAAGAACACAGAGCAGATTGAATAAAGTAATTATCAAAGGTTATGAACAACCTTCAAAGTCAGTAAGAACTGTGTCTTCATTAGATGTCATTATTTATTTTCTTGTCTTCCTCTTCCTCTCTCTCTCTCTCTCTCTCTCTCTCTGTCTCTCTGTCTGAGCAGAAGGACATTCCCGTTATGAGCTACATGGCCATCGTCGCCGTCATGCTGTTCGTGGCCATGTTTGAGATGGGCCCCGGTCCCATCCCGTGGTTCATTGTGGCCGAGCTGTTCTCCCAGGGGCCCCGCCCCGCCGCCATGGCTGTGGCCGGATGCTGCAACTGGACGGCCAACTTCCTGGTTGGAATGAGCTTCCCCAAACTAGTGGTAAGTCCTGGTTTGGGTTCAGTTAGGATGTCTATTCTTTTATTTGTCTTTGTCTTCTTTTGTTATAAAGGTTTTTGTTGTATTCTACTGTTGTCTTGGGTTGATTTTTTACCATTTTTTGCTGTTTTGTAATTTATAAAGTATTTTAATCATCAGATTAGCTTGATTTCCTTCTGTCTTTCCTTTTCTGTTGTCTTTGACTTTTTCCTTCTCTTTTATATTTTATATACACAAGATAGATACACAGACAGACAGACAGATGCACGGACAGA
>NW_022280140.1:653552-661980 GCF_004355925.1 Anarrhichthys ocellatus
GACAGACAGACAGACGCACAGACAGACAGACAGATGCACGGACAGACAGACAGACGCATGGACAGACAGACAGACACACGGACAGATAGATTTAGATCATTTATTAAAGATCATATTTGATTATAACATCAGAACTCTGAACATGTAAAATCAAGTGTTTCTGTAAATCTCTGACTCCTCTTCTCTCCTCTTCTCTTCTTCCTCTCTCAGGAGTGGTGCGGGCCTTGGGTCTTCCTCATCTTCACGGCCTTCCTCGTCCTCTTTTTCATCTTCACCTACCTCAAAGTCCCGGAGACGAGGGGCAAGACCTTCGACGAGATCGCCCGCAGTTTCGGCAGCCCGCCTCCCAACTCCTCGTTTGTGGAGGACCCACCCGCCAGCGCCAGCACCGCCACAACACTCCCCTCCTCTCCGGTGAAGGAGAAGGTCCCGTTGGTGGAGGCGGCGGTGCCGGCGCCGGCGGCAGCTCAGCCTCCCGCCTCTGAAAGCGCGCCTCTTGAGGATAAAGCAAACTCGACGGCGCAGGAGAGTGTAGAGCAGCTGTAGATTGAGTTTTAATGGGTTTTAACAGAAGGAGGAATCACAGAGATTTTAATATAAACTAGAGCTACCGAGAACAACAGCATCATCAACTTATAGGCTTTGACCTTCAAAATGTCATGCTTTCTGCTTTCCTCTTTAGACTTTTTCCTCCTTCTTTTAAATCCTCCGTCCCGTCACTGTTAAAGGGAAGCTCTCACTGTACACCACTACAGATTTAACCTACTGTACATTCCTAGGAATTAAGCTACATTCATTCAAAGGGTGAGTCTTTTGCAAGACAGCCGTGTGTCTAGTCAGGGTGACGCTTTTGTCCAACACGGCAAAATTCCCAGGCTGTGTTAAAGGAGCGCTGCTACTACCGGGTCCAGGTCAAAGGTCCATCGCTGCAGAGTGTGCTGACTAGGACGCATGCCTTTGTGCATGTGTTTCCAGACGCGGATTGGGACGATGCAAATTCTCGTGTTCCTGTTTTTAAAGTGTAGACGGGTGTTTTAGTGAGTACTTTAGTGCAGTATACCTTTGTAGTTTCATCCAGTGATGTTTAACTATCATTCTTGGTGTTTTTTCGGAAAGTGTACTCAAATCACAGGTCTAAGAAAAGGGATTCTTAAAATGTTCGCTCCGCCTTCAGCCGTCGACTATGAGCTTTTCTTTTAGCAATGCCAAAGTTCTGAACTCTCGGTGAACACACGTCGCCTCAGATGTTTCCTCTGGTTGTTAACTTCAGGGTGAGAAGATGAGCAGCCGGAGTTTATTTTTATTTTTCCTGCTTGTTGTTGGATTATCAGCTGATGAAGTCCAGTTCTACATTTATTACATTATTTCTTTTTAAATTGATGTTTGTTAAAAAAAAAAAATCATGAACTCGTCATTGGTTGAATTTCTATTGTGATTTATGAAGAGGTAAATATATAGAGGCCAAAATACGTTGTTAAACCTTAATATTGCTTTACTGTATTGGAACAATGATGGTAAACTCATGACTGTGACGGGGACCTGTGGACAAAAAGATGTCTGAATTGTTTTAATGTAGATTACAGTCGGGTAACGAGCAATATACATTTTATTTTGTCCATGAAGCGATGAGTATTTATTACCTTAGAAATAGATTTTTGGATAAAGTATATAATTATAATACATTAAAGCTAGTTAAGAATCATAATGCTTTCCAGCCCCGAGTGAAGGAAAGAGTCTGCAGTGAGCTCTACCTGCTGTGGTGGATCTCGTTTCTCTCTATTTAGATGCACTTTGTTAACAAGCAGCAAAACGAGCATTAGAGCCACAATCACTAAACTGTATTCACCCGAGACACTGCGTGTACGTCTGGCCAAGCTGTCGTTAGAGTAGAGTCGTATAAGATGTGCAATCGATAAAGAAACTGCAGCTTGAACACTGTAGGAGCTGACAATGAAAAAAGGAAACTAAAGGGGAAGTGCTAATACTGTATACACAACATTTTAATGGAAGAACAACTTGAACAATTCCTGTCGTTTCATTAGAATAACTAATGTGGCTGATTCATATTTACAGGGAGAAATGGCAATCAACGTTGTGTTGACCTCATGATAATACGAGATAATCGTTTAGTTTGTTAAATCAAAACGTGTCATTCCAAAAGGAGATATCCTCCTTTAAATAAATGACTGGCAGCACAATATTAATAAGTCATGGTAGCTTCATAACATCAATCTGAGGCACCTTGAATTTAACAGATGAAAGTTTAGTCTTCAAATAATATTCAAAATCAGAGTTGATCTTTGGCGAGAATCACAATTCTGCCTTCAAGTCTTATTATTTTCAGATACTACGTTATTATGAGGTATTTAGTCAAAGCATTGAGAACATTTCTCATTATTTTGAGAGATGAGCTTCCATAGAAACATGTTAATGTATCGTTTGTGAGTGAATCAGAGGCTTCCGCTGCGTTTCTGGCTTTGTCCGTCGGTCCAGACGTTCTCTACGTCGTGACGCTTTCTCTCAACAGTCGGCCATGTTGTCAACATTTACATATTTATGCATCACCAACATTGCATTACGTACAGTGTGTTTGTTTGGTGTGTAAGTGTATGACACAAAGTATATTTTCTATATTTTGTAGTGACTGTAGCTGTGAAAATAGCTTTTTAAAACGACAGTAATTCACGCTGCACTTTGAAAACATGTTTATTTATTCACGCTTTATTTATTTTTTGGGGAAGATATTAGTCTGTGGTTGACGCCAGGTTGTTTCATCTGTTTCAAACCCTTGTGGACAATATAAGATAACTGGTTTGTCAAAAACCTGCCCGGTAACGAGTGAATCAGGGATTACAAATGAATCTCACACACTTCAGTGGCAGACTGGTTTGGTTTGAGATTTGGTGACTTGACATCCAGATTATAGATGTTTTTGGAGTTTGAACGAGTCGAGACAAATAATAATAACATTGTCTTTCAACTGCAAACCTGTCTGGTGTGAACGCACTCTCAAAGACAAAGGGAATTCAGCGAATCAACCATAGCCATCTACTTTATGCATACAAAGATATAGAAGAGTATTCATTTGTAAATATGTATTTTTAAAAAAAGATTACTATTTCTATGTTGACCTGCATGGTGACACGTGTGTGTTGGGATTATTCTTCCTTTGGGGTGCATGTGTTTGTTGTGTAGGGCGGGACATTTAGGGGAATACCTCTTTACATCTGTAGCTGTTTCTTCTGTGAACAAGATCACTGACTGACACTTCCGTCTCCTCTCTTTTCATTTCCACGTCTTTCTCATCACTCACTCACAGCCGTGTACGTTTATCTGTGCGCCTGATCAGATCACACTCAGAGCTGCTGACAGCAGTTGATTTATTTCAGGTTTTTAACAGTGTGAAGAGCCGAGGAGTGAACCCCAAAGTCAGCGTCTTTTCACTTCAAACCGCTTCTTCTTCAGCCGAATATGGCTGCTGATTAAATCTGCAACAAATACAAACTTCTGCTTTCAAACCCGGCTCTGAAATGAACCACTTAGTGTCACAGGCTTGTCTCACAATCAACACGCTTTGGCTGATCGTTTGTTTGTGTATTATTTGTTTGCTCCTGATCCGTGTGTTACAGTTGTGTGAGTAAATGTTTGGGTATATCGCGTACTGTAAGTCTGCTGTTTGTGCCTCTCTGCAGCTCACAGACTGTTATTCTGTGTGTGTGACCGGAGGGCTTTTAGACTCAAACAACCATCGTCTGTACGCTTTGCTGTTCGGCAGCAGGTGACTGAGACGAGACTCCGTTACTGTCAGGATGTACTAACTCGACTCTGCTCATGAGTTTTGGGTGATTAACCGCAGCTTTGGTTTGTGTAATGTGATGGACATGAGCTGGTAACCACTGTAGCTTCAGTGTGAATATTTCTCTCTGTGCCACGCTTCCCAACTGTTTCTGTTTCACCTGTGTTTGTATTGTACATAGCAGATATAATGTTGTTAAATAAAATAGTCATCATGTCACGACACATGGTGTGAATGTGTATGTGAAGATCTTTTTTTTTCTCTTTCTAGGATTTTACGAGTGACTTTTGTGTGTATTTACGGTGCGTAAACACACTATGAGTGTACTCATCACAACAAAACAGCTGGAGGAAGATTGCTTTTTTAAGTATAACCCAAATCATGTCAGCTTGGGCTTAGAAACTTAAGTCTGCAATACAAACTGGGGGTCTGGAGTTGAGAAAAGGTGCGCTTACCATAGTCCAACAAAAGATTGTGGAGTTGCATTATGGGACGTTTAAGATTCAGAACCTTTTGGGAGTTTGGCCCAAAAACTAAAAATCACAATATCTTTATCTTCTCCACTGCAGCATTGAATGTTATAATCCATCTCACACAGATGGAATGAGACTACAGGAGTGCACCTTTACAAGCTGCAGTATTTCTCAGACATCGGAGGTCCTGTTGCCACCTAATGAAAATACACAAATCCACTCCAGGAATCTTTATTTTTAAAATCTCTGACAAGTTGAGATGTTCTTAACCAAATACTTAAATACCGACAAATATGTGCGGGTTGAAACATAGAGGATAAGCCCCCCTGCACATACAATACAAACAATTAAACAGTTAAACATACAGACCAAACAAGTACATAAACATTTAATAGTAAATAAATACAACCTCCAAATGGCAACAAAGTAGCCAAGTACACAAGAAAATACCTTAAGAACCATAAACTTTATGACAAATTGGGATTTAAAGGCAAACGTTGGCATTATATATATATACATATATAATTGTTGTGGCGCTCCAAAATCAGGAAATGAATGTCTCTAACACTAAATGATGGATGATTTCCTATGAGTACGCTTTATTATTATATTGTTGATATCAATCAACTGTATAGATGAGGTATAATTATAGTTTTTTGTAGATCTGTTTTTTAATTAGTTGATTTAAATTTATATAAACTTATTTTATTGTATTAATATGTAATATTTTTAGGCTCATCTTGGGTTGGTGTAAAAACAGGTCCATAACTACATCAAAATAAAAGTAAAAAACAAATTTGCATATTAGGAGGAGAAGGGGTTCTGAAGTCCTGCATGGAGTCCCAGAAGGTCTCGGTGCCGGTCCCGGTCCGGGTCCTGGATGGACCCCTCTCTCTCGGTTCCTGCTGCCCCGTCATCCCGTTGCGCCGGAAAAGGCAGAGCAACGAAGAAGAAAAAAAAAAGGAGGCGTTGCCCTCCAACAAACACCATCAGCTGCAAATTTATGCAAAACAGTAAAAGCCGTGCTGCTGCTGCTGCTGCTGCGGCCAAAGCAGAAGAAAAGACGCAACAAGCACGGAGCTCCGGAGCCCGTCCAGCCGCCCGGAGCCGTTCAGCAGCGGGCAGCCGGTGCAGGAGGAGGCGGAGAAACCCCGGACCGGTGACGGTAAGCACGGACCCGTTAACGAGACCAGACAGCAGCGGGCAGGCTAACGGGATGCTAGGAGGAGTAGCCTCCGGTGAAACATGGAGGGTGATGGTAGCTACAGCTAACACCTCTGTGTCCTCAGCTGATGCATGCAGCTAAAACAGGAAGCCTCTTTTTTTTGTTGCTGGGAGAGTGTGTGTGCATGTGCATGTGCATGTATGTCTGTGTGTCTGCGTGTGTGTGTGCGCGCGCGTGTGCATGTGTGCATGTGTGTGTGTGTGTAGGAGGTGTAGGGGTAATAAAGGTGCTGCAGGGGTTAAATGGATACACCAAATAGGCCCACAATAAATCCAGATGTTCAACAAGGAAGAAGAAAACCAACAATAAATATTTAAAAAAATGAATAAAGAGTTGTGGAATTTTAAGTTTATGAAAGATGAACAGAGCAAATACAAAATATTTATTTTTAGGCCAGTGCTGATTTTGTAAGGAAAAATAAATTAAAGGGGAAAGAGAACAAATATTGGGTAATAAATGACCACATTTGTGTTTTTGTAATGATATATATATATATATATATATATATATATATATATATTCTTTTTAAAACTCTTGTTTGCTCTACAGACTTTTGCAAAGAAGGTGTTTTTAAATGGTCCTCTCATATCTGCTGTAGTGCGCTCATGTGCAGTTTTAAAAACTACAGATTAAAAAAATACATCAATGTTTGTGTTTATATCAGCTGTTAATAAATGTAGTATATGTCTGAGGTGACGTAGGAAAGGTGTTAGAATGATGTGGTTTGTCTGCAGAGCACTGAGAGGTGTGTCTTACAGTAAAATGTCTCAGTGTGTCTATAAGTCACAAATTAACAAACAAACAAATCTTCATTGAAAAAACAGTTGCAAAATAATGACCGTTTTCTTTGCGTATTTATTCATTAGTTAGTCAGTTATGCCGTTCATTTGTAATTTAACGTGTTCATTTGAAAGCCTTTCCTTAGTGGCTGACCATGTTTTATTAAGAATCAGGATTTACTGTGTCCAGCCTCCATGTTTAGAAGAGAACACTGAATTATTGTGATGTGATGCAGAAACAATGGACTCCTTTAAAGATGTTGGTAGTGTCAGAAGAAAACATTAGTATCTGTCAGCGTCGGTCTGAAAGCATCTCCATCAGTGAGAGCATCAGTCAGTGTTCACGTCCACCACCTGTGAAATATCGAGTCGCTTTTACAGCGTCTCGCCTCACAGAGGAACGCCGTTTGTCACCAAAAGTGACGGCTGGTTTTTCATCAGAGTGTGTGTGTGTGTGTGTGTGTGACTAATGGACTGCTCCTCTGTCTCCTCAGCAGCCATGGAGACGGATGGAGAGCAGAACCAGCAGGGGGCCTCGACCAATGGGAGCGCTGCATCTGGGACGAGCTCCCGCCCCTCTCCAATGAACTCCATGTCTCTATATGAAAGACAGGCGGTGCAGGTAGGTGTGTGTGTGTTTTGACAGTTTACAAGCTTTTACTCTGTCAACATTGGTGCTTTTTTTTTTTCCTCTCGATAAAAGACTTTGAGTTTTGGCTGAAACAAATATTATTTATTAGGGACGCAATTAGTGTTTCCTAAAAAGAAGAAATGTATTAAATCCCAAAAGGTATTGTGGTTCAGACAAAAGTGCACAACATAAAATAATAAAACTCATTTTTTTATATGGATATCTTTTTTTTATTTTGTGTGATGTTGACAGCTTTTAGATTTATCCATTGGCAAAATAACCTCTAAGCAGACCTACAGATTTGTTTTGCCCCTAGTGGTAATACTACTAATACTACTAATAAACTTTAATTATGTAGCACCTTTCATAACACGAGCTTTCACATGACTGAAGCTGTGCGGTGCAGAGAGAGGCCGGGTCGTGCTGCTTTTGATGGAGGCTCTGTGTAATTTCCCAGGCTTCTGTCGTCCTGCGCGGCCATCTGTCTTTGTCACCCTGCACACACTAATCCAGCCGGCCGCTTTCATCTCTCAACTTATTACTGTACGAGCCTCTGCTCATACATCAGGCAGCATCCCTCCCTCTGCGCCTCCTCTGCCCTCGTTTCTCTTCTGTCTGTTTTACTCCTGCTTCTTTTCCTCTTTCGCTGCCACATCTTCATCTGGTTGTGTCCCGACATCTTCTCCATCTCCCGTTCTGTCATCATCCTCCAGCTCATCCTTTGTGCTTCCTCTCTGTCTCGTCCTGCTGTCTTCTTCTTCTTCTTCTTCTTCTTCTTCTTCTTTCTTCATTTACTTTACTGCCCCATGATTGTTGATTTGCGTCCTCTCCTCCTCCGTGCAGGCGCTGCAGGCGTTACAGAGGCAGCCGAATGCAGCCCAGTACTTCCAGCAGCTGATGCTGCAGCAGCAGATCAGCAACGCGCAGTTTCAGAACCTGGCAGCCGTGCAACAGGTAAAGGTGTGTGCATGCTGTGTCATTCATCATTTCGCCCCAATAAATGTCACAGACTGGCATTTTTATATAAGACAAAAGATTCACAAATGATTTCAGAGAAAGTCAGAATGGATGAGAAAAGAAAATAAGAAACTTAATGTAATAACTCAGGAATCACAGGACAGAATAAAATGACAACAGTATGCACAAAAAAGAAAGTAAAGAAACTAGAATTTGCTGTGTCCCTGGTCAAAATGGTGTCTTAGTGACCAAAACAAAGAGCAACGTTTTGCACGCTGGCCCATCGGCTCCTTCCGCTGCTTGGAGTTGTACTTCGTATTTTGAGGTCTTGACAGCCTCTACAAACATCCTACTTTGTATTTAGTTTGGAGTCGACGGAAACCCAAAGCTCTTCTTCTTCTTCTTCTTCCTGCTCCCAGGCTACTCTGGCTGCCAGCCGTCAGTCAAGTCCGTCCAGCAGCGGCTCCTCTCAGACCACCAGCACCACATCTGTAAGTTCCCGTGCACCAACATGGCGGCTTTCTGTCACTCACAAGCTAAGAAAACCTGTGGGGGGGGGGGGGGGGG
>NW_022280140.1:662080-669545 GCF_004355925.1 Anarrhichthys ocellatus
GGGGGGAACGTAGCATTTCAGCTAGAGGGGCGTGGATTTGCAGGACGTAACGGTGCACGTTAGATTGAGTGAGTGCAGTTCATTGAGCTACTTTATATGAGAACCTGCGTGCACCTTTGTGAGACTGCAGAACAAAAATTAATTATTTTTATTATATTTGGGGAAAAAAGAAGTTTGACTGAGCGACGGTATGGCCTAGTGTTATTTCTGCTGCTTGGAAAATTTGGCAAACTAGCTGAATAATACACACAAACAATATGAAGCAGTTTATTAGATGTTTGTCAAGTATGAAGACAAACAATCAACAAAATATCAAGTCATGTTTTCCTATAATTTGTATATTTTCTTTGTATTTATCCTACCTATGTACATGATAGTCTTCTTTGTCAGCCTGTTTGGTTGGAAGATACTAAGTCGATTTGTGTTGTTTGACAAACTTCAGTCCGTCTACATGTCGATATGTTTTAGCATTATTTAGTTATGAGTGTCATTTTGAGAATTTATCAGCCGTCGGGTAGAAGTCGCGGTTGCAGCCGCTTCTACTTCCAAACATCTTGTGTATCTTCATGACAGTTGTTTTTAAAAGCATCTCTTAAGCGTGTGGTCTCCTGTAGAAAACGGCAAAGGTTAGATTCATAAATAACTTTTTAGATTACGGTTTTGCTCGTTTATCCACAAAGGGACGAGACGACCCAACGCGAGGCGACTCTGTCCCCCGAGTGAAATACATAGTTTTTGGTCTCAAGGGAAACCTAGTTTCACTGTAACATGTCGTCCTGATTGAACCTTTTAAAAGTAATGCATTAAAACAAAATAGACAAGAATCCTCCACATTGAAGTTACTCTTTATCGTTTGTCAGGCCAGCGTAACATCTGGATCTACGACCAGCAGCCGTCCTATGGGCGGCCCGGCAACCTCCACAATCAGCCAATCGGTGCTGCTGAGTGGGACGGCGGGGGGGCAGGGACAAATGTACCTGAGGGTGAGTCATGGATCACTTTTAACTGTATTTAGCATGACAGGATGTAGCAGCTTCATTAAGCGAGATTTATGATGAATCACTTTGTAGCAGTTTTGTGTCCTCTGTAGATGCAGCCTCTGTTACCGTTAGCTGTTAGCTCAGTTACTTAGCTTGACACCAGTTGTCCACCAGTGTCTTACTTCCTGTGTGTCTGATGGGACGTCCCGTCGTCCTGCAGGTCAACCGCTCTCTGAGGGCCCCCATCTCCTCGCAGCTCATCTTCATGCCCGGCAACACGGCAGCTGCTGCCGTCGCAACCGTCACCCAGCAGCCACAGGCTCTGCAACAGAAACAGGAAGTGACGCCAACTTCCTCCTCCAGCGGCCAATCAGATAACGACCAGGTTCGTGGAAATATTGTGGTAATGATATGAGGAGAACTTTCTGTTTTCTCTCACTGATTCTTATCCCTTTTATATTTGCTCTTTCCCTCCAGGCACAGAATCTAGCCATGCGAGGTGTGTCCAGTCTCAAAGGTGTTAAGACTGAAGTCCCAGAGAGGAGTGACTCAGGTAGGTTGGTGTTTGTTCACCATATCAGGTCATAATGTCAATGTTGTGTTCAGTTGATGCAGGTTTCTTTCTGTCTCCTCAGCTGCCTACTCCTTAGTCCCGCCCTCACATCAATCAAACTCCCAGTTCCCCCTTAAGCCAAACCAGCCACAACACCAGCCGCCCCACATCAAAATCCCCACGTACCCTCAGCCCACCAACCTCAAAGCCCACCCTTCCTCCTCCTCCTCCACCTCCTCCATCCCTCTCTCCCAGCTCCTGCTTCACGGAACCCGGACCCTCACCACGGGAACCACAGCTCCCACAGCGGCGCACACTCTGGTCCTGACGTCCAGCGCGGGATCCCAGGCCCACGGGTATCCCATCAAACCGGCAGTGAACGCTCAGACGCTGGTGGTGCAGCCCCTGCAGAAGACGTCGCTCGGCGCCGAGAAATCAGGCCACGGCAACGGACCCGTCCCCATCCAACCCAAAACTCTGCAGGGGCTCCGCCTGCCGCTCCAGCTGCCCTCTAGGAACCCGCCTCCCATCCTGCCCGCCCCGCCGCCCGTCAGCAGCTCCGCTCAGCCGCCTCCGCCACCGCACATCCCGGTCCAGATCGTGGGCGCGAGGCAGAGCACGCTGGGAAACACCCAGGCTCTGGCTCTGGCCCGCGGCAGCTGTTGCCATGACGGAGTCGCCGCCGCCGTCCTCGGCAGCTCGTCCGGCCTGCTCACCATGGTGGCGTCCATCGCTTCCAGGGAGGGCGGGGTCGTGGGCCGAGGAGCGGGGCTAAAGACGCTTCAGTCGCCACAGGAGGCCCCCCCGTTGGCTCAGGTCTCTCAGGTGCATCCGCAGGCCAATCAAAGCTCCGGACCGAGTCGCAACGGACCCCTGGGTTCGATCCCGGCCTCCACCCAGGCCCCCGCGGTGTCCTCCCCTCCCTCCTCGATGTCTCGCGCCTCCCTCTCCCTCCCCCTGGTGACGGAGGAGCAGAGAGGAGCATCGGCTGCTCTGACCACCAACGGAGACTTATCGAGAAGTCAGACAGCACAGGTCAGCAGATTACTGTCAATAAGGCACGACAGCGTAGACTGTGTGTTGTTAGTGGGATTTAAATGCGTAAATTAAAGTAACTCCACCGTTGATATTTTGCCTTCGTTGCTTCTGACTTGTGTACGTATCATTTTTATAAATTTGACCATCTCTTTTTACTGCTGTTCTTTTCTCTTTTTATCTGTTTAAACGGTTTCTTTATTGTTGTTTTTTAGGTAAAGCAGATGACGGGCTCACTAAAGAGAAAGTCCGACTCCACTTCAGCCAACGACGAGGACGGCCCCTCCCCTCCACGGCTCCATCCAGTCAGAGATCACGCTTCAGCACTGCCGACCAATCCCAGCGAAGCCGGTAACAACACAGAAAAGTGTAAATCTCCAAAATTATAAACGTGAATCTAACGAAATATTTACTCACTCTACTGCTCCTCTATTTTCTCCCCCTTCCACCTGCCAGGCTCTGGTGCTCCTCCTCCCGTCTCCTCCTCTCCCTCCCCCGTGCTGGCAGTGTCCCGTGGGGTCTGCCAGGGGGAGAGAGCTCCTCCCCCTCAAGCTGTGGTGAAACCCAACGTCCTAACGCACCTCATAGAGGGCTTCGTCATCCAGGAGGGGGCAGAGCCTTTCCCTGTGAGTGCCTGGGATTTGTAGTTTCTAATGCTCCTTTCAAGAAGGACTGCAACTAGCGATTATTTTCATTATCGATTAATCTAGTCTAGTAATCTTTAAGAGTGAATAATGTCCATGGTGATGTCTTTCAATGTCTTGTTTCAGTTCAAACCCTAAAGATGTTCAGTTTAATGTGCTATAAAACAGGAAATCTCTATATTTCAGAGGCTGAAAACTGATTTTATCATCTGTCATTTATGCATGAAAAAGTACTTAAACGATTAATCGTTTGTCAAAATAGTTGCCACACTCATGCGTGACTCCGGTGTGCTGCTCACCAAGCTCCTCTCTTATTGCTCGGTGTTGTTTGATTGACAGGTGTGTGGTTCAGTAAAGGACTCGACTGGAGAGGATTTAACCAACGACAGTCCAGACACGAACCGATCGGAGACGGTTACAACAGCGACAGGTAACGAACAAACCGCTCTGTTCACAATCATTCAAATACACTGACATTTTATTTTTAGCATCACAGGACTAAAATATTGAAAACAGTTTTGTAGTTTAAAGATACGGACATACATTGTAGGTCTTAAGTTGGTATTCACCTGGGGAAGCTTCACGGTGATATCTATTAGTTCAACTGTTCACCTGTACTGTCTCCTCGTAACCTTTCAAAATAAAATGCGGAGGACAGGATTTTACAGTGTGTGCAACGAAATGACCCTCGTTTGTCCGAGCTGGGTCACGGGAACGCACAAAGGTTTTAAATTACAACCTTCACGCTCTGAGTTCCCACCTCTGACTTTGACTTGAAGGCAGCACAGAAAACCACAATGACACTCTTAAACCCTAAAGCTATTTAAATGCAGTTCTGCGTGTTTCTCTGTTTTCTGATGCAACCAGTGTTACATATTTACTTACATAAATGAAATGTTTGGAGATGATATATTTACCATCTGCTCTGTTTTTTTGTTCCAGTGCTGAAGTGTGAATACTGTAAAAACTTTGCTCCCGCAAGCCAGTTCAGAGGCACCAAAAGGTTCTGCTCCATGTCTTGTGCCAAGAGGTACTTCAACATGCATGAATTATAATCTATGCAGTGGAAGCCATCTTAGAAAACAACGGATGCACGGTGCTGCTGAGAGCTGCAGCCACCGGAGCCTCGCCTCATTTAAAAAAAGATAAAACACTTCTGACAAGCTGAGGATTAAGAAAAGCGTTTCTTTCTCAGGTGGCTACAGCTGCATGTCACACAGCATGTATGTTCTCTGTTCTCATGTTTTATTCCTATGTTCGGATTCTGCAAATTCTTTTCTCTACAAACAAAAAGGCACGTCAAACTGTGTCTGTTTTTTAAATTACAGTGCAGTCCCGTTCATTTACTTTCCATATTAACATGTATGGATTGTCGTGTATGTATCGCTGTATAAACAATGCGCTGCTGGCATTGTTTTGAACAGATTGCTGTCGGCGTATTATTTTACATTCTCTGCTTCTGCTTTGCATTTGTCCCTTTGTCCACTACACGAGTATAGATGAAATACCGCGTATGGATCAAAGGAGATAAAAACCTGTATGTGTTGCTCGTCTTGGCTTCAGTACCGTATATGTCACTCTTTGTCTACGATACAGTATGTATTGGTTCCCCAGGTACAACGTCAGCTTCAGGCAGCACTTCTGCATGCGGCACGGTCAAGATCAGGGTCAGCTCTCCAACTCGGACGAGGAGGGAGGACTCGCCAGGCGGAGGGTCCCCCGCAGGACCAGCTCCGAAATAGCCAGTGCCAAGATAGCAGGGAGACCCATACCTGTCAAGGTGAGAAGGAACCATTAACAGTACATTCATTATTTAGTTTTTAACTTATTTAATAACTACACGCTTTTGGTCACTATTTTACCGCCTCGCTCACGAGGGTTCCTCCGCCTCTCCCCCCACACAGTGCCGTTCAGAGTCCAGCCATTCAGACGAGGAGTCCAGTGGAGAGGAGGACGAAGACGACCCCGTGTCCCTGTCGTCCGCCTCCTCCGCCTCCTGCCGCCCGCCGCCTCCTCCGCTCCCGACGGAGAGCTCTGTGCCCAGCTGCCTGTCTGCTGGCCCCGCCCAGTGGAGCGTGGAGGAAGTGTCGCAGTTCATTTCCTCGCTACAAGGTTGGAGGATTTTCAGTTAAATACTCATTGCATCTGTTTTCTTTTTGTGTTGTCACCCTCTTCATTGCTTTTTTTTCTTCCCCTTCTCTTTTGTTTTTCTATTTCGTCCCCCGTTTGTTTCTTCCTCCTCCTCTTCGCAGGCTGTGAGGAGCTCGCCTCCCAGTTCCTGTCGCAGGAGATTGACGGACAGGCCCTGCTGCTGCTGAAGGAGGAGCATCTAATGTCCACCATGAACATGAAGCTAGGTCCCGCCCTCAAGATCTGCGCCCACATTAACACCCTGAGAGACTGAGGCCAGGTTGTTCGCGTAAATCCACCACGTTCAAAGTCGAGCCCCGGGCATTTACCCTGAAACTCCTGATCCGCACACCAGTTGGGATGTGAAACTGGTTCCAGGGCTGTCGCAGTCCTGCAGGTGGATGTTTGAGGTACAGTTCATTTTCAAAACAAAGCCACGGCTCTTTAGCTCTAAGTCGGGCTGCAGCTCTTGAATCTGTCGTTGATTTGTCCACTCAGCAGCACATTTTCAAAGGCCATACTTGCACAGAGATATTGTTAATCTTTCATGTCTGTGAGTTGCAGAAATGCAACAGATTACTCTATTTTGGTGAAGATTCATGTTCCCTAAAATGCTGTTTCTACACAAAACCAGTACTTGCAGTCATAAATAGTTCATACCAAGTGGTTTCATTTTGCTGTTCAGCTGCACCGTTCCACTCTTATAGCTGCATTGTGAAACGCAGAAATGAAGGTTTTGAATGTATTTTCGTTAAGTTGGATTCTTTGCACTTGCACAAGATTCCCCCGTTCTCTACAAGTAGGGCTGCCCTTTACAGACTGACCTCGGCTGTGCTCATCTTATTTCATTTATTTTTGTTGCATTTAACTGCTATTCATTCATTCTTTCATATTGTACAGGTGAAGTGTTTTTGACAGATTTGCCCACTTCTTTGTCGTCAAAACAAAGTCAGGATTTGTTTTTCTTGTCTTTGAGAACGACGTTGGTTCTCATCTCGTGGCGTTTCCCTGAAAGGTGTTTCTGATTACAACTCTTCTTCTTGTTTAAGCCACAGTCAGCATGGCATGAGGACAGAAACGCAGTCAAGGAATACGCATCGTTTAGTTTAAATCTACCCAGAAGCTGTGGATCAGTCATTATCAAAGATGGCCGTTGATTTTGTTTTCAAGAACGTTTATAACTTTTGTTATTCATGTAAAAACTAGTACTTTACAAAAGTTATCATCATTGTGTAAGAATAGGCCTCATCATTTTCTATTTTATTTAGTATGCGGTCTATTCTTCAGTTTACAGGGTACAGTTAGAGAACAGGGTCCAGATGAAACCCGAGTCCCTTGAGTTTCACAGAGCATTTCTCATTTCAAGTGAGGCAAAGATGCTGCTGTTGCATGTAGTTTTCTCACATCTTTCTTGTTTTTTACATACGGAGCACATCAACACTTCCAAAACTGTGTTTTTCGCTCAGTATCTCTTTTTAAGTTTTTTAACAGGTCTAATTCTTAAATCTACTCTTAAAACTGTAATCTGTGACTATTTTGTTCTGTCGGGCAATTTCAAGATTGTTGCTTTTTTTCCAAACCAGCTGCTCCTGATTTATTTAAGTGTGTGTGTGAGTGAGTGAGTGAGTGAGTGAAGGGTAACGTCATGGGCTTGATTTTGTGAAGTGACATTTTTTTAAACAACGTTTAAAAGGAAACGCTGGAACAGATGAAGAATGTAAGCTGTTCATTTGAAGTATTGACATTCATGAACAAAGCCAGAAGTTTCATAAAGAAAAGCAGCTTGTAGCCTCACGTGGACCTACGCTTAGGATGGATGAAGGAAAACACAAATCATACCTGATGAATGAGTGAGTGTGAATGAGGGAAAACTTAAGCTAAACTGTAATAAGTGTAAAATTTGCCTTTATATTTAAATGCACATTTAGTTGCCTTGTTTAAGCGTGTTACTGTAGGAGTTTTCTCATGTTCTCTCTGTGACCCGTGTGGCCTTTCTCACTAGTCTCAATAGGTTTAGATGAGGATTGTCTGTTTTTTTTAACTGCTTTTCATATCATACCTTGTTTTATATTAGTGCTTACTTTTCTACGATTGTTAATTCAAGCAAATGACATCTGTTGCCT
>NW_022280140.1:669645-679749 GCF_004355925.1 Anarrhichthys ocellatus
CCCCCCCCCCCCCCCCAAAAAGCGTGACTGAGTAGTCGCTCCCTTGATCAAGGACACTTGCCGTCTTCCTCGTAGCTTTGTCGCGTAGCGTGTAACTACCAACAGTGTTTACCTTTCTCTGGCTCTATTGTTCGTGACTGTGGCTCTTGCAGTGTTTTCTTTCAAAGAGGAGGCTAATAATCTCTGATAGCTGTGTGTTTTATATTCATAGTGCTCACCAGGTTTTCAAGTGTTTGAGTCCGCAGCTCCTTTGCCATATTGTGAAGACCAAAAAATAAAACTGAAAGAAAGGGCGCTTTCATTACAAGTGATGTGAGCCACAATGTGTAGGTCTGATCATCGGAGGGACATTTGCTAACGAGCAGACAACTGCGGCTTTGTTCATTCAATCATCCATCGTTCTCCCAAGAAGTAGCACTTTTCTCCCAAAATAACCTTTTTAAAAACATAATTACTATTAAATAAAGAGGCTACTTCAGGATCAGAATGTGTTTTGCTCGCAATAATCTGAAAAAACTGCTAAATGTTGGAGGGACTGAGTTTGACGAGGAGGCGCTAACGATGCTATCATGCAAATAAATAATCAAGGAACTGTTTTAAAACTGTTTTTATCTTTTTGAGGTGGAACTAAACTGACCTACGAGGGATGCGTCACTCTTGTGTCATGTTGTTATTTTAACATGTGCATGGATTGCTGTGAGTGTGTGCCTTTAGCATCCTGGTCTGAGTGCAAGAACGGATCATTACAGGTTTGTAAGGCGGGCAGGTTTTAGTAAACGGCAGGTTTCAGCATTGCGATGCTTAAAGTTGACTATTTGCAACCGTTGCTGCAGGTTTTCAATCTTTGAATTTAAGGCCAGATGTCATAACTTCAGTCCTTGTGAAGATGCTGTTGGGCTGAGGCACTCTGCTACGGTTGGGGCTAAGTTTGGGTCGATAATTCACTTATCGACCCAATTATCGACTTTGTCAAACTCTGGTTCCACCTGACATTTTGTTCTTTTCTGACTAAGTTGTTTAATTATAAATAACCCTGCAAAAGGGTGTCGTGCATTTGAATGTGTAGTATCACACTGTGTCGTAAAGACTCAACAAGCTGCGGTTAAAGCTCTGAGTTCTCAGGATGAGTCTGCATCCTCATCATGTGGTGGTCCACATGGAAGATGTGGGAAGGAAGCAGCGGTGGTTCTGCTGTGCAGGATTCTGGTCCCTTCACACCGTCAAGTGCACCTCTTGTCCTCTGCTGTATTGCATCTGGAAAACTTCGTACATATATCACATAACGCTTCCTTTACAGGTAAAAAGTGCAGCTAAGTCTTTTAGATGACCGTGGCTATAGTCTACAGAAAAATAAATATTTATCACCCATATATTACTTTCCAAACATACAGTGTGAAGAACAAAGTGTTTCAACAGTACAAAGAAGTATAAAACTAAAGTTGTTTCATAAACGATGTGCATAACGTTCCATTTCATTTGAATTCTTCATTCTTGCAGCAGTCCTCAAATGTTGCGACAGCACCAGAGCAGCGGTCCTGACTGATGGCGGTCTCAGCCAATCAGAGCACAGCGTAGTTGTAAAGCTCTCCATATTCCGCCTCCTTCATGTATTTCTCGATGTCCAGCGGTCCAGACACCCTGAGAACTTTGCTCCCATTGGCTGATCTCTCTGCCTCCTGAAGTGTTCTAATGAGCTCCGACATGGAGACGCGTTGCTGGGGGCGCCATTGGCAGCAGGCCCTGATGATTGAGTACCTGCAGAACAATGTACAATTAAAATGTATATTGATATTTAGCAGCCTAGGGTGGGAGTGAGATATTCCTCCTATCTCCACTACTTAAAACATCATTTTCTGACTTGTTTTCCGATGTGAGGCGTTACTGCTGGTGCACTACATGCTGTGCGGCTGATAAAGACTCGTGCACGTTCCAGCGGGTTCTCTACAGCGCTGTGAAAGCGGAGTCCTGCTGCTCGTCTTACAGTGAGGTGGAGCAGCCGCTGGGCCGTTTGAGATGCTTTCCTCTCTGTAGATGCTGCAGAAGTTCAGTCGACGAGATCTCTGCAAACGGTGGGTCACCTGCATACATGAGTATTAAATATGAGATTAAAGCCCCTTTACGTGAATATGAATTTCTTAATAATTAGTTGTATATTATACACTATACTATACTGTTGTATCAAAGCGTGTTTATATTTGTTCTTTGCAGGTAATTTTAATCAATTCCAACATTTTATTAAAACATGCAATCATATTCTATGATTCATACAATAAACAACTTCTCTTGGGGGTGTATTTAATATTTGATAACACCCACCCAATGTGACCATTTCATAGAGCAGGAGACCGAAGGACCATCTGTCAAACAGAGAGGAGCATTATGGGTAAAGGGATAGGATCTCATACTCTGGTTAAACTATATATATAAACTAAATATACATTGTTTAGGTGCAAATTCACATAGAAATGCGTTGCGGGTAAAGACACTGGAATCAACATTTACATGCATTTCAAACACAACTTGTTTTATCTTAATTGTGCACGGTGGTGAAACACGCTATACATTTCAAAGATATTCAAATAGATTAGTAATTCAACAACCTGGTGGGTAAATAATAAACCTACAATATGCAACTATGGCTGGGACATTTCAATGAAAGCTTTATATTCAGTCGTCTTCTTTGCATTATTTGTTATTCTCACAGAGGACTCCGACACTCACACGTCACTACTCTGAATGATGCCTCCTCTGCTCAACACTTCCGGCGCCTGCCACTTCCTCGTCTCCTTGTCCTCTACTTCCCCCGGTGAAGCGGCCCGTGTTGTCCTGCGGTAGGCCGAGCCTAAGCCCCACAGCTTCGCCGTCAGATCTCCGCCAACCAGAACACTGCGAGCTCCCACGTTGCCGTGGATGCAGCCCTGAGTGTGCAGGTACGCCTGGAAGATGTTCAGATAAAGACGGGGCAATAAGAGGGATGCTGTAAACTTTAAAAGTCTGCACTTTAAGGATACTAAAACATAAAAGATATGAACATCAACCAGACGTAACACCCACATTTAGAATGGTTAATACTGTATTTGTACTTTTATTGAACCTGGCATCATAACAACATAACCTGAAGTGTGAAGATAGTATTCAGACTTTATGCTTTGTCATTTATCAGGCAGGAACTGAGAGACTTGTTTGCCACCAAGTCATGACAAGTTCGGATATGGACAGACTGGGAGATGAGCAGGGAGACTCAATATGAATGTGGTCTCTCTAACAAATGATTCTTAAAAAATACAGTGTTTTGGTGCACAAAGCAGTGAGACAGACAGACAGACAGACAGACAGCAGTTCAACCAACCAGAGCAGAGGCCACTTGTCCTGCCATGGTGAAGATCCTCTTCTCTGTCATGTCACATGAAGACTCTAAACTGGAGTTATCCTAAAAGGAGGAGGAGGAGGAGGAAGAAAAGGGAACCATACAACATGTAATCAGTCTCCTTATGGTTTGATAGTCGCCTTTTATGTAACCTGATAAACCTCTCTCCTTGTCTGCATTCATAATCCGTTATCACACCCGACCATATGTGTTGTCAGGCTTGTATGTCTGCGTCATAGAAGTAGGTGAACATACTGTACCACCGTCGAGAAACTATGGATACTGGTGTCTCTCCCTTCCAGTATTAGCCGGATATATTGCCCCACACTGCCTCACAGAGGCCAAGAGCAGTACTTACTTTAACTCCGCTGTATGTTAAAAGTCACTGTCTTAACAGCCATGGACCAGGATTTAGAGTTAACCAAATAATGATCCTATTGTTTGAAATAACGTGAAGAATATCATATTGTCCACTTCTGTCCCATTGATATTTTGTTTTCCATGGATAAGGGTTTACAGACACCTCTTTGTTTCCCTCCCTGTTAGATGTTCAAACCTTCATAGTGTCAGTCACAGATGGCAATAAAGGTTTTAAATGCTGCAGTTTGTGATGCAAACCACAGTGTGAACCTGGCTCTGACTAAGCTGTCATCCTTGTTTTGGGTAGTTAACAGATAACTGTACCTGTCGACATCTCCACAGGTACCCCAGCAGGTCTCTGTGCTGCAGCTCCTCCACAACCATCATGAGGGGCGACTGCACTGAAACCACACCCAGCAGCTCAGGTAGGAAGGGGTGGGGCCCCAGTCCTGACACGAAGGAAGCAAACCCCAAAAAGTGCTGCTTCTCACTGCTGTTTGCCCTTTCTGAGGGAGAGAGGACAGAATAACATCTTGACTTCACATTTACACGGTAACCGTACTGCATTAGTTTACGCTTTTTATTTGATAAGTCACAAAAAGAACAAGGCTTCTGTGCCATCAATCTTTTTTAAAGTGGATAGTCACTCCATTTGATCGTGCTTGAGACTGGTGAAGTTCTGATATGAAGCTCAAAACCGAGCACATAAGAAAGTACAAAACTCTGTAAACCAGTGATCAGACCGTTCCTCGTTTCTCCCACTTAATGAGAAGAGAGCAGAACCAGACATTCCTCTGCTCTCCTTCAGCAGCCGTGCAGTAAGACCTCTTTGAGGTTTGTCTTTGCACATCTCACTTTACCTTTCAGCAGCCTCAGGACGACGTCCCTGTTGTCCATGCGGCCTCTGTAGTGGCTGACTGAGTCATCTGGCTTCATGGAGAAGGACAGTGGCAGGGCAGTGACCTGGCTGAAGGCTCCATGCAGCCTCTCTGTGGACACATGGGGTACTGCAGCCAGAGTTGGCACCACAGTCTGCTGCACTTGTTGAACTGACATTGGCAGCTCTTCGTGTTCCAGCGGGTTTATCCCTGGGGGTGCTATTTAGAGAGTAGAGAGTAATACATCTGAGTGTAGTCCTTTGGCAAATTGAGTTAAAATGAAAATACAACAAGAGTAGGAATGACACAGGGACTTGTGCATGCTGCTCACCATCAATTCCCTGTAGGTGTTGTCTGTTCCTTTGTTTGTGTCTGTGTGATGAGCTGTGGTAGTGTTGAGGGGCTGCGACCTGTGTCCGCTTCTGTTCAGGATAAAACCTCAATATGCACAGCGCCAGCAGGGTGACCAGGGTCCCCAGGAGGAGGAGCGTGGGGACGATGATCACGGCTTGCAAATGATTTAATACAACTAAGAGAGAACGAAAGATGTTCATGTGTAAACGTCGGGCACAAGAGAGGCAAGAGAAGGCTTAAAAAAATGCATTTTTTAAGACTTTAGGACAGCACGCATGCATGCATTTGTGTCTCAGACGGATGTTCATAAACAAACACAAACGAATAATAACACTGTGCGTAAGTTTGTCTAGGTTTGCTTTCAGTCTTCTGCTTGTGGTACTTTGACAGGATGAATACGTTGGCTGTTAAAAGGTTGCACCGCTCAAGTGTAGAGAAACTCAGGAACTCACGCTGTTCAGTTATAGCTTAACCATAATTCCGGACACACAGCTAGTTCTTTAATACTGTTTTCTTTTTTTGGGGTCTTTATTGTTGAGCTTTTCTGTCATCGTGATGTGACATGTGGATAGCATTCATCACAACCTCCTGTTGTGTTGCTCTCGGCCTCTGCCTGACTTGGCTGCTAGTGAAACTGTTGTCCTGCTGCTTTACCGACGTAACACAATTAGGCTGTAATTAGGCCGTGGAACTGGCTCTGAGTGCCAGGATGAGTCATTCATGGAGATTCAGACAGTGCTGAGTCATTGATCACAGGCGTGATGCGCCACTCAACCGCATCTTTTGAATAGCTCTGCCTAACAGGAAATACATAAACGTGTGCCGATCCTTCATATTGACCTTCACTGACTACCCTGTTATTACCAAACTCTGTGTGTCGACCAACACACCCTTTATATAACATTACGACAATGCATACGCTGTAGCGAGAGCCATGGAACCCATCATCTTACACATTGAATCCAATGTTAGGAAGAAGAAACTGGAATGTAAAGCCTCTGGTGCGTGTAAACACCGTGTTCTGGCTGTGAATCGTAGGTGTGGTGAGGTATTTGACGAAGGCCCAGCAATCATTTCTTGTCATTCTCCACAAAGGCTCTGTTTGAGATTGAAATGTCAACACCTCTCCTCTACAAAGACTCGATACAAGTCCAACATTTAGGCTGGTTAAACTCAACGACGTGTGTGTTACCCTAAGACATCCAGCGTGCCCATTATAAACCTGAACTCGCTATCATCAACAACAACTTTTCTTGCTGCAAAAAACTCAAAGTGTTACAACTCAACACAAGACTCATAATTCCATGTATCTTGTGTTGTAACGAAGTTTGAACGTCCCTGATATGGTTGTTGAAATGCTTCGTCTCGATAACATATTACTTACGTGTGTGATCACAAAGACTTCACAGACGTATCTGTGAGTCAGCAGATATTACGCCATCTGATTGTGCAATCGCACATCTCGTGGAGAGCCAGCATGTCATGTGACCTTATCTGGTTTCTGGATGTTGCAACGTAACAGTTTCACAGTTAATGAAATGCAGAAATAATGATGTACTTGATGGTTGTTTGATACTAATGCATCGTCTGGGTTAAAGAGTTCATTTGAGCCAAGCATTACGTTTGCTGATTGGTTACCAGGATCATGTAGGTCATGTGACCTCGTCACAAGCATTCGCCGCTTGTCTGTTGTCTGCTGATGTACTCGGTCTACAGCCGAAATAAAGAAAGCTGCTGGTGTTCATTTGAATGAACATACACAGGAACTCGGTGAACCGAAAATTCAATGTTTGAAAAGATAAATAACCAAAGGTGAAATGCAAAAGCCAGGAAATGAAAGTGGTGAGACGGTAAACGAAGAGATAAGACTGATGTGAGGAGAGGAAGGATGAAGTACGACTGAGCAAAAGGCCACAGAAGAGGAAGGAATCTGTGGGAGTGAAGGAGTGAAGGGTGACGGTAGAGGAGTAGAATATAAAGTATAGATGTGAAATATTAGCTTCCCCTTGTGCTCCTAAACACTTAGGATGGGTTAAATACAGAGGACATGCATGTACTTCAAAGACACAGGAGACATGAGAGGAGACGGGTCGAGGAGGGAGGACAGGAAGGGAGGACGTGTAGATGAAGAGCAGCAGCGGTGTTCTTACTGCAGAGGTGGTCGTCCGGTGCACACAGATCATCGGCCGGGGAGTCGGATGACATGCTGGAGAGGAAGAGAGGAGCACAGATCAGCGTTACCTCTGCTCAGCAGCCAACCGAAATCCTCTGAGCTTAGCCTCTAATAACTCCATATATATATATATATATATATACAGTAGTAGATTTTAACTGTGCGTTAAGAGCTATCGGTGACGTTCAGTAAACGTCCAGAAGGATATGTCAGAAAGATGTAAATATTTACAGTAGCCTTTTTTTTTACTTGCATAGCAAATATGAACTGTGACCTTTTTTTATCTGGACGCGCGCAGCAAATATAAAAAGCAGTGCTGGAGGACTTGATTTCTATGTGTATCGTTAAACAGATATCAGTTACGTAGATAATAGAAGCAGCAGAGATCAGCGTTACCATTGCTCAGCACTCACCCAAAATCCATAAAAGCCATGAAAGGATAACCTGTCATTCAGGAGCCCGTTAAACTTCTCAAGTCACACACACATGATATACCAGACAGATATTTTGTGTTCACGCTTTCCTAGAACTGTCGAGGTCTCGCGTCAGTCGAGTTGTTTGTTTGTCAGTAAAACGTTGTTGTTGTGAGCTACAGACAGAGTCTAGGATCGTCTCATAATATATAAATCAAGCTCAGTGTCTGGATACAGTGATACGAAGGGAAGCTGAATTACATTAAAGGGGTTGTATGAGTTACTTATCTGTAGTTGGTATATCACCTGCAGTGGATGGCGGTTGGCACACCCCAGTTTAGGGAAATGGACATGGAGTACTGACACGGAAACTAATTAAATGCACTATTGTAAAAGGGGAACAGCAGCAAAACGTATTGTAGCCACTTAAAAACAATATCATTTGAAGTGTACTTTGTATTTACAATGTTTTCACTGCTCTACCTCACCGCCAGACAGCCGGGGAACTGAAGCCTTTATCTTTGCTCTCTTCAAAGCCACCAGACTCCTTTGACAAAGATAATCATTTCACCTCGCAGAACCCAGAGGTTGCTGGTCTGCTGCTGCCTCTAGTTATATTGTTTGTCTTACTATGTGACTGTGGTGTTTTAAAGGTTTAGTCCGGATCAACCTGTCTGACGGCAAAGTATTAGTATTGTTTTTAGGTGCAATGTAAAGCATTACATTGTTTTGCATTGTTTTGCTCCTTCTGCTGGTACTTCTGTCTGTTCCTCCACACCAGGGGCATGTCGACCGTCATCCACTGTAGGTCGTTCATACACTGACTATAGATAAGTACATCATACAACCTCACTTAAAAACACCCAAACTCTCCCTGTAAAACACAACTGATGGAGAACATGAAGTTCCAGCAGAGAGAGCGTGCTGAATGGGAAGGTGTCTGCGTGTGAGGATGCCCTGGAAACCACTATGTCCGAGTAGAGCCACGTATTCGGTCGTCCTCTCCGTCTACTTTGTTTAACAAATGTAGTTAACAGTGAGCTCCGTCTGTCCGACCGGGGAATCAAAACTCTGAGCTTCAGGTGTTCACATCAGCCTCAGGCCGACAGTAATGCAACAGGTAGCCTCCTTTCTATCGCCTCACCTGTCGCTCACTATCATCATAGTGCTCACCAGGGACTCAGATAGGTCTGATACACAGCTGCTGAAGAAGAACCAGTGTTAAGTGTTATCAACCTGGACAAATATCTAAATGCTGCGTCACATTAGGAAACAAAATAAACACTGTTTAACCACAGGTGAGAAACTCAGGCAGCCTCCTTGTTAAATCAGCCAGCTCTCTTCTTTTGGTTTCGATATCAATTTTAAATCATTTATAAACTCAAGCTGTGTATTAAATACACAGCTTTTTGGTGTTTTTCTGTGATTTCCTAATATGTTGTGTTACGTGGTCGCCTCACACTGTCCTGTTTCTTCGTGGTGAAAAAGGGTTTATTGAAAACGTGACTTCATCTCCGAGCAGCTTATCTGTTGTCATTTAAATAATGCTTGTTTATGACAAATGTATGTTACGCTGTACGTACACAGTGTGTTTGTGACTTGCTTCATATGGTAACAATGCAGTCATCCACGCCTCTCAGATCATGGAAAGATTCTTGTTATAGTGTACTCTCGGTGTGACACACACACACACACACACACAGAGAGATTGGCCTTTACACTTCAGAAAGAATAGATGTCACTGAACCCGTTTGTCTGCATTTTTCTCCCACATTCACATGCATCACTAACACTCCTGCATCAACACACACCTGAGAGCACAGCAAAAGACTGGCCATCACATAACACACACACACACACACACACTCAAGCACACACCACACGAATAGACACTAAACACACGAAAAGACACACAGGCGTGTGTAAATACACACGAACAATATCACAGGTCAAAAGACATTAAATGGGTAAGGATGCACATACCACAAACATTAAAGTTGTACAGTGATACCTTCTACTCACACGTATAGTACTCTGTGTAAATGTGTTTGAACATAGCATAATGCATCTGTACTAGCACAGCACTAACATATATGTTTGTAGGCAAACAGAATAATATTACAGTAGAGACACAAACACTGAGATATAAACTTTCATATTTTGTCCTGAGATAGATTTCAGCCGGAGCGTGTTGATGAGTAACGGTGGAAAATGAAGTCCACCTCAAAATAAGCTGCAGAGGTTCAGTCACACATCCACATATTTATTCATGTTTTATTCTTCTTACCTGGCCAACGTTCTGGGACTGATCACGTGTCAAACTCTGTGTGCTCCTCTTATCCAGAACATGCAGTTCGATGTCTCAGCAAACCGTGTAAGCGTAGAGATGTAAGACAAGTTCAGGTCCACCCCCTCAGTTTTCATGTTTTCGTAGTCGGTCTGCAGTATACAGTGAAATCCAGAAGCAGACACATTTCCAGTGAATCTCTGTTTCTATTTTGCTGTCACCAACATGGTGTGTTCTCTCTCTCTCTCTCTCTCTCTCTCTCTCTCTCTCTC
>NW_022280140.1:679759-681411 GCF_004355925.1 Anarrhichthys ocellatus
TCTCTCTCTCTCTCTCTCTCTCTCTCTCTCTCTCTCTCTCTCTCTCTGTCAGTTAAGCCACACCCACCTCTCCTTCACGCATATCACCTGCACACACACCTTGCACTCAGTATTATATTTGCCATGTATATGTGTGTCACTGTTCAGGTTGTTTTTTGTGTTTTTGTGGAGTTTCCAGGCAGCTGGCTGTATTTTTCCCACTTGACAGCGTAACTTGGGGTTCCTGCAGTAGGTGGAGGAACAACATGATGTATTTTTCTAGCACCCATGAAGCGTTTTGATGCACGGCTCCAGACTAACTTTTTATAGTGGGGCACAGTATTTAGTTGCACCCAAAGTTTGGTGCCGCAATAATACATTTTACGTGTTACATTTCTTTTTGGTCATCTCCCATTAGGGATGCTAATTAAAAAAAGAATTGTGACCGATAGCCAACTCTCGTTAATAGTGTCGAAATAAAGTTTTACTGGCGATCGTTATGCTGATCGCATATTCAGTAAAATCAGGATATGCGATTCAAAAGATTTAAAAGATGCAATCAGGAGATTGATATTTATGATTTGTAGTCGCTGATCTCTGATAATAATGCTACATTTTAAACAACCAGTCCGTGTTTGAACTGACAGGAGAGCTGCTTTCAATTCAATTTATTTAGGATAGCACAAAATCACAAATTTGCGTTATCAAGGATGTCTTCTCATGTAATCTCGTCAAATGTAGCGTTGGTGAGAAATTTGAATGTTGTATTGAAGGAGACGTTTTCACAACATTAATAGATATTAGAGATGAATTATGAGCTGTTTACACTAAACTCTAATAATACATCATTAAAACTACTAATGACTATTTGTTTTAATCTGCTATAGCTGCTATAATCAAACAACAAATGGATATGTATCTGCCAGTATGGATCATCAATGATCATCAATTAGTATGTGATCAGGGATCTAAATGTTTAACTGCTGCCAGTTATCGTTCAAAATGTGTTGTTGGTTCACAGTTGAACGGTAAATTATTAAGATCAAATCATTTTTCATAAACAAATAAAGATGCAGATAAATATTTGTTTTGTCAGATAAGGTAATCTCCACCAAAGATGTTGTGTCAAAAGGACCCCTGAAGCAGGGGGCCATTGGGCCCCTCGACTCGTTGCCACAGTGTGGATGTATTTAGATATCTTCAGTGTGTCCAAGGCATTAAAGTTTAACAATTACTTAAAAATAGCCTCTGTCCTCACAGAGAGAGCCTCGTGTCCCTCAGACATGATTCGTAATGTTTTAAACACTCAAGAAATTGACCAAATGAAGGTTAAAAGTTTTTGAATATATAGTTGCTAAATGAGCAGAGCAAGGTAGACATGTTGTGTAACAATGAGTATGACTTTGCCTCAAAGAGAGAGTTTTATTTTTAAAGGTTATAGTCTTGATCCGCCAGATAAAAGCTACAAAGTATAAAGATTAATGAGTTGTTGAAGCTGCTATTGCATTGAAATGTTCAGACAGTTTTTATTTGTTCATGCTGGCAAGATATATATATATATTAAAAAAACAGACTCCAGTGGACTTAGCACTGTTGTTGGAGCTAAAAGGCGTGACACTGGCTCTGGTGTGTGTGTGTGTGTGTGTGTGTGTGTGTGTGTGTGTGTGTGTGTG
>NW_022280140.1:681421-682328 GCF_004355925.1 Anarrhichthys ocellatus
TGTGTGTGTGTGTGTGTGTGTGTGTGTGTGTGTGTGTGTGTGTGATGAGTACTGGTGTTTTTAATAATCTTGACTTTTCACCTGCTGTGCTGACACACCCAGACACTGACAGCACTTCGTTCACGTTTCTCCACAGCCGCACACATATTTATCTTCATGCATCTACAACTCAAAGGTTTCCTCTAAATTAACGGACTTGAAGATTTACTCTTTCGTGCTGATTTTGTGTGAAACGCCGTTAGCGTCGTTAGCTATCCATCCTACAAAGGCCACAGATGTCTTTGTTTGTTAGCAAGCTTTGTTTGACTGAGTGTTCCTTCCTCTTCTTGAGAGATTTGGTGCAGAATGTTTGAGCATGATTTTGTGTTTTTAGTTATTTTTTGGTTTGGGGATTCTTAGCACGGCAGATTTACTGCATTCTTGATGTTTGGTAGAACCTAACTAGTCCACCTGTCGTATCATGGGAATACTAAATAGGTTTTGCC
This sequence comes from Anarrhichthys ocellatus, assembly GCF_004355925.1. Taxonomy (NCBI): domain Eukaryota; kingdom Metazoa; phylum Chordata; class Actinopteri; order Perciformes; family Anarhichadidae; genus Anarrhichthys; species Anarrhichthys ocellatus. Next base: position 681,907 of record NW_022280140.1, read on the forward strand.
TTGAAAATACCGTCTTGAGCGTATAAAGTCAGCTAATCATCCAGACTCCCTGGGCTCATCTTTTTGGATAATTGGCTCGCTCGTCATTTGCAAATTACTTCATCAGCTAACGTTCCTTGTATGTGCAAAATAAACTGATTCTGATTACGAGGAAACCAACGTCACGTCCAAGCAGTGTAGCTCAGGGAAATCTAGCAAAACTGTTTCTTGATTCCTTCGCCCCCTCTGCCTCCTTTGCACCCATTTCCTAGATGTTGAGCAATAAGTATTTTGTGCAGTCCTTTGAATCACTTTGAATGTTTTCTTGCTCACTGCAGTTAGGTTGGGGCAAAGGGGGGAAACCCCAGCTGGAGCTGGTTTAACCATGTCAGAAAATGTGTGTGTGTGTGTGTGTGTGTGTGTGTGTGTGTGTGTGTGTGTGT
>NW_022280140.1:682338-696553 GCF_004355925.1 Anarrhichthys ocellatus
GTGTGTGTGTGTGTGTGTGTGTGTGTGTGTGTGTGTGTGTGTGTGTGAGGGGGGTCCATGCATGTGTATGTCTATCCCTGTGTGTGTGTGTGTGTGTATGAGAGAGAGTGTGTGTGTCCTGGCTGGGTGTCCTGGTAATGCTGAGACAGACGGTGAGCGGGTGGGTTTATTTTTGGGTCAGTGACAGTGTGTCAATGGCCGCAGATGCATCGGAAAGGAAGGCTCTGAGATACAAGCAAACCCTGGTCAGTGTCGCACTCGTTCCTCTTATTCTCTCTCTCTCTGTTGCTCTTTTCTCTGTCCATCTGTTAATCTCTACGTCAGCCTCTCCCTGTCACGCGTATTGTGTTGCTCCACGTTTTCTTTCCCCGAATCTCTCGTCATTGTGGCGTGACGCACCTGTAGTGGCAGTGCAAACTATATGTGCACGGATGGAGCCAGTCTGACTTGTTGTGTGTGTGAGCCTGTGAATGAACCGCATTCAGTTGTGTGTGTGTGTGTGAGTTCTAGACATTGTGAAGACCAATTAGCTTTATGTACAATAACAGGGTCATGCACATGGCCACGCAACAGGTGCTTAGACACCGTGCACCACCTTCACCCCTGATCTTGATATGCACATACACACTTTGTCGCTGTCTTGCTGTTTCCTCCTTTCCAGGCCGGCCACCTGTTTGCTACACTTTCTGCGCCTTGTTTCTTAGGCCCCGCTTGGTCTTAACACAACTAAGAACTACTTTAGTGGTATGTGTGGCGCAGTACGTCTGAACGTTGGGTGTACAGTGTGTGTCCCTCCGTGTACATCCGTGATCGTGTGTTCACTCGTGTGTGTTGGGTGTTCGTTCCATGTGTGTTCCATCAAAGTGAAACCCGATCGTGCATTTGCAGGGGTGCTAATCTTCACTATTCATGTCGTTACATGTATGTTTTCGGACATGGCAGTGTGAAGGGTGTCTCAGAAAGGCGTCTCATCTGGAGGATTTTCAGCACGGATTTGGGATGTTCTGTTGAAGAACCCTTGTTTTAGGGATGTGCATAGACAGACCAGACAAATAGAAGTACTATTCGCTTGATAGGCAATGCAATACAGTAGCCCCTCCTTGTTGTGGGTACGCAGTTTACATTAAACGGGGTTCTCTGGTGCTGAGCACGGAATAAACAAAAAAATGCAAAACAGTAGCATGCTGCATATCAGCCAGGAAGAAAAATACAAATCTGCTTCAGATGGCATTTTTTATAGTTCATTTTCACCGGGAGTTTGCAAATTACTTACATCAGGTTCTGTTTAATCTCAGATACTAATTGGTCTCTTTGTTTAGTTTTCCATATACTCTGAATCTGCACTTATGGTTTTATTTGTTCACACGATTGAGACATGGTAAAAGATATTAATGGTTGATGAAACCGTATTCCAGGAAGTGCCGAGTCATTTATTTGTGTGTGTGTGTGTGTTTGAAGGCCATGCGGGCTGAAGGAAGCCTTCTGTTTACACTGTCACTCATCGGAGCAGAGCTATAAACAGGAGTGTCTTATCACTTATTTATTCATTTTGTTGTGATTTTGAATGCATCGTGTGTGTGTTTATCTCTGCGTATGTGCGTGTTTGTGTGTTCTTATAATTTGATAGTCACTTGATAGCTAAATTTTGAAGTACAAAGAAAACACAATAAATGAGGTATAATAATAATAAAAATAGTTCCCCTTCTGCAATCTGCTTCAAGGTCAGGGCACGTGATCATGTAGAGAATGTATGGAGTTAAACCCGTCTCTTAGCATTCTAAACGCTTTTCACTGCATCTGAGCTGAATGAACAGAAAGAAATGCCTCCATGTGTTGGTTTCATTTACGGAGACGCTGCTTCTCCTTGATTTTCCACTCACCAATGATTTTTGGAGCTCCCCAACAAAGAGGCAAATTAGCATTATAGCTGTTAAAAGATGCAAGCTGAGCGGCTTGATGACACATCACCTAGCAGGCTACATATCCAACCTGTGGGGAGATTTTGGAAAAAAATGAATCGCAATCTGGAAAGAAAAAGAAAACGGATTCCATAGGGCCATAAATGTAATTTGTGTTAAACATCTGCTCTTGAAAGGTGCTTTATAAATGTCTTATTTTTATGTGGACATCAAAGGGACGAGAAGTGGAGTTAAAGCATCTTCTCTTGCCGATTTACTGGACAGTCGGTTAGATTATCTCGTTGACTTTTTCTTTGATCAGAGAAGTTTAACCTCTTTTATTTGGGCAAAACTCTCGAATGACTGCTTGGAATTTGACAGCTTTATGTTTTGAAGAAGTTTTGCTTTGGTTTCCTGTATTAAATTCTCACGTGGAACTAGTTTCTAAAAATGTCAAACTATACCCAGCTCGGGTTTAGACCGCATGTCTAAGAGCGAGAAATGAATTCCTTCCATGAAGCATAGTGCTGTACCTGACCCTTCCACTATCTACATCCATGCATTAGCATGTCTGCACCGTGTGATATTTAAATCAGAAACTAAACTAAATTGTCAGAATATTGGGAAACTCTGCTCTTTGCTGCAGTCTTTTCCGTTCACACTTCCTCTCCATAAGTCCTTGAGGGACTAAAAGACAGCTGGAAGGACGGAGAGTGAGAGAAATAGGAGAAAGTAAAGGAATATGATGAGGCATTGAAAGGTCCACTGATGGTGCGAGAGGGAGAGAGGTGTGGGAACTGTAATGAGGAATATTGGATCACACCGCTACTAAATTTAGCCCTGAGTAGTGTTTCACCGACAGAGAGTAGGGGGGCAACGAAGGAAGGAGCTAAGTGATCAGTGCCGAGTAGAGTTTCACTGTTCGAGAGGGAAAACGGGAAGGTGAGGTGGAACGAGGTAAAGCAGCAGGACTGTGGTCGGGATGGATGTCTGACAGCATGGTGGACCGTGCTGGAGCTGCATAGCAGTGAACAGCTGATTGCGCTTCCAAACATGCAACTTTGGTGTCTCAACTAAATCAAATAGAGATGTTCAATATAGAAAATATTATGTTACATACATGTATACATTTTACATGATTTATTTTGATAAATATGGATTAAAAAACACAATTTTCAATTGAATAACAAACAATCATTGCTTAGGTGTGTGCATCTCTAAGGCTCTTTCTGTTACGCTGCTTTATCGTGGTGTAACGGACTGTTACATGTGTGTTAATTACACAGTTTGACATACGATCATAATCAGCAAATATTTAGTCAAATATGCGATCAGGACATCAGCATTCGTGCTTTATGTTCGCCGATCTCTGATAATGTTACATTGTAAACAATCAATCCGTCTTTAAATCAACAGGAGAGCTAGTAACGTTAGCAGCACCGCTAACGGCTAACGAATGAAGGTTATGCTCAGTTACATTATGATGCGTTCAGGCTCTGCTGTGAACATGACAAACGTGACAATAATAACTGAAACTGCATGTAGTATGATGTCATTACAGATAATTTATGACAGATTCAAACTGTAGTACTAGTTTCCAGTGAATCTGACAGACATGTTGCTCGAGGTGTGATGTTGACGGTGTATCGTGTGTCTGCTTTAGGTTTCGGTAAAGTGATAGTTGTCCCCTTTCAAGTGTGTTTGTGTGCACTATTTGTGTGTAGTGGCCTTGCAGACATGAGCCTTAAGGGCAGGTCAGGATAATCTATGATGAGAAAAATGTGTTTATGTGATGTCATAGTAAATTAAATGTCAAGTGTATTCACAGATATACCCGACAGTTTGACACAAATCGTTGTCGGGTGAGCTCAACGATCTTGGCTTCCCGAACTAAGCCGACTAGCTGTGACAACTGGTGCGCTGCCAAACACTTTCTGGGTTAAACTCCGTCCATGCTCCAGATTGTCTTTCTATGCTGGACATTAACACCGAACCGAACGGTTCGGGACGAACACACTTACTGATGTTTCCCTTGACGATATGAAAATAGATACGATCGCCGACCCAATCAAAACATCCGTGGCTTCTATTGTTTGAGTCTGTGTTGTGTGTCGGCATTCAGTTACAGCATATTGTGTATTATGCTGCTCAAGTTTCACTGTGCGTTGACTGGCATGTCTTCTCACACAGCATGGCCAGAACTCTGTGTGTGTGTGTGTGTGTGTGTGTGTGTTAATCCATCCATCAATCTGTCTGTCCATGAACCTGCTAAATTAGAAGCTGTTGAAAGGCGACTGCACGGACATCCAACGTGTCAGCACCAGATGCGACTTATCAGCTTGTCAGTTGTATTCCTGGAGTTCTATTGTCTGCTGTTGATGTACCACGTATATATATATATATAGATACATATATATATGAAGTTTAGTATTTAGGGTACAATACTGAAATATTAGACCCCGCTTCAGTGGTGTAGATATAGAAATACTTTGTGATGAATTGTGATTGTGAGAAGCGGGATTGAGGAAAGTGATTTTAAGTTCTGCGTTGACAAAAAGTATAGCCGTCACACAGTTAGAATCTTTATATTTATGTGTATAAAATTCATCAACATGAAATTTGAAGTATACTCTTTAACTCTTTATTGAGCACTGGTGTCTTGACATAGTATTGTTTCATGTTGTTGTAGTTGTCAAGAGGACTTTACACTTCATATCATTTCCACAAGATTACCCAAACACCTGTGTTCCCAGTAGAAGCGCTCGGCAAGTTGTAGGTGTGAATATACAACAGCAAGAAGTGTGTGTGTGTGTGTGTGTGTGTGTGTGTGTGTGTGTGTGTGTGTGTGTGTGTGTGTGTGATATCTTGTGATTAAATAAAAGGATGAAACAATTGCAAGAGGACATCTCCCACTGAAAGAGATGTTTGTGCCAGAGAGCGAGAGAGACAGATGAGAATTGATCTCTTCCCCAGATGTCCCCGGCAGTTTTCATGGCGTCTGTCCAGAGGTGATAAATCCTGAGGCAGAGCCCATGTCTCCCATTAGAGCTGTTTGGGTCAACACGTGGTCACGTCTATTTTTAAAAAGGGACTCTTCTCTGCCAGGCTGCCAAAAAGGAGAGCACTATCACAATCTACGTACTCTCCTTCTCAGGAACTACCTGAACATGTTCATGTCTAAGAATTAAAAGCCAGATATTTGTAGGATTTCTTCTCTTCTGTAGTAATGGATTAATTGGTTCACTGATTGATTGATTGATTGATTGACAGCTCTATGGGGAGTACCAAGAGAACCAAGGAGGCTCCGGCAGACGGGAGGCCACGCGCCTGCTGACTGAGAGACAGATCAAGAAACATGGCAATCATCACCGCAGCCATGGCAGGGGACGCCACGGCCGGCGTGGCCCCGGTCAGGATGGATACCACAGCCGACACCAGCACGGCTACCACAGCAGGCAGAGGAACAGGCGCCAGTCCAACATGGAGGCAGAGGGTGATGAGCAAGATGAGCAAATGGCTAAACCCGACCTCACGTCCTCTATGAAGAAGAGACGCTCCTACTCCAAATGTAGAGGTGAGCAAGAGATGAGATGAAAACATTAAAAAAAGGTAAGGGCATGGATAGATTCCTTATCATTCCTCTGTTGTTTTGTGGCGTTTTGGTTTTGTCAGACTGCATCGCACGGGTGCAGAGATTCCTTGTGACCCGGTTGGGAGAAGACTGGATCTTCCTCGTTCTGCTGGGCATCACAATGGCGCTGGTCAGCTGGACAATGGACTATGCCAGCGCAAAGAGCCTGCAAGGTAGGACTACAGGGCCCATAATGCATTGCAGAATCTGTTAAAGTAAAGCAAAGGCTGGTGCAATATAGACCAGGTACTTGCATCTTCTGCTCTGAATTTTCTCTTCTTTTCAATCCATCGTTGTTTTGATCTTCCTTTCCTCTTGTTTTTCCAACCTCTCCAATCTCTTCCTCCCTTCCTCCTTCCCTCCCTCCTTCAGCCTATAAATGGATCCATGTGGAGCTGAGGGGGAACATCCCCCTGCAGTACCTGGCCTGGGTTTCATATCCCCTGATCTTCATTCTGTTCTCTTCCCTCTTCTGTCACCTGGTCGCGCCTCAAGCTATCGGTCGGTACCCCCCCTTTCCTCATGGCTTTGTTCACTCAGAATGTCTCTTTAAGATGTAATCCACTGCATATCAGACAATATACGTTTAAAAAATTCTGTCTGCAACATCACATACTGGATGAAAAGTCCTCTCTCGGCTAATCAGTGAAGTCAGATCCTGTAACATTTGACTGGGAACCCTGTGGAGTCCCTTTAGGGTGCATGATTACCTCGCTCATCTTCTCAAGAATACAGAGGAACGCTTTCCACGTTATCTCATTCCTTTTGTCACGTGAGGAAATTACTCTGCGAAGCAAGAAGAAATGGTTTGGAAATGACACTATCCAGAGTAGAAAAACATCAACAAACAAACAAGGTGTAGCTTCACTAAGCTAGAGTTTTATGGTTATGGAAGTGCTTTAAATTTGTATCCAGCTTTTTTAAATGGCTGCAAATTTACAGCCGCTCCAAAGTCAATTGGACGTTTTTCGATTAAAACCATGATACACTAATGTGAGACACATTTCTTCTTCTTTAATTCAAACCTCTTTGTCCCCGTCCCCGTCCCTCCTAAACAACCTCTGTTCCACCTTCTCTCTCTCAGGTTCTGGCATCCCAGAGCTGAAGACCATCCTGAGAGGTGTGGTGCTCAAGGAATATTTAACTCTCAAGGCCTTTCTCGCTAAAGTCATTGGTCTGACTGCTGCCCTGGGCAGCGGGATGCCCGTGGGCAAAGAGGTGGGTGATCCAGATATCAACACAGATTAATTAACTTATCTCACCATCACCAGCACCCTGCTACCTGATTTAATCTTCCTGTTTTGTGCTCATCTCCGTCTCTCAGGGTCCATTCGTTCACATCGCTAGCATCTGTGCTGCAGTTCTCAGCAGGTTCATGTCCTTCTTTTCAGGAGCTTATCAGGTAAGCTGATGTCAGGAAAGATTCTCATTTACAGGAAACTTTTGATTGTGATTGTAAAAAAATAGAAAAATGTATACGAGATATTCCTCATCTATGTGTCGTCTCTCTTCTGTCTCAACCCTTCCTCTCTGGATCAGTAGAATCCGTACTGTTATACGGACATCCTGACAGTGGGCTGTGCTGTTGGGGTCGGCTGCTGCTTTGGTACTCCACTGGGAGGTACACAGTCTTTTCTCTTTGTCTCTCTCATTTAACATATACTGTGTGGACACAGGAGACTGAAATTGGGGCTTTAGGGATCTTAAATTATCCAGAAATTTAGCCATTTTACAGGAAACACAAGATTGTTTGCATGTTACTTTCTGTATCTGTGTTATTCTGTCTGTTTGATCACCGTTTCCTTTCCTTGTTTTCATCCTCCACCAGGTGTGCTCTTCAGTATCGAGGTAACATCCACATACTTTGCTGTGAGAAACTACTGGAGAGGATACTTTGCTGCTACATTCAGTGCCTTCATATTCAGAGTGTTATCCGTGTTCAACAAAGACGCAGGTACTGATGAGAGAAAACGTATTTATTAAGATATTGACTGTCTTTCAAATGTTGTACTGGTGTGTGTGAGAGATACTGCACAATATTACGTCTCTTTATCAAACATGCACTAGAGGGCACCCTTACGTCAATAATTCACACCAAGCTGACACTTCTTTTAAGTGACACTGACTTGCACTTCCACTAGTTGGTGTTCTCCACCATGTAGCAGCAGGACATTCGAATTTGTCAATCAGTCACATACTCACATATGCATTGTATGAATGTCACCTGTGCCTTTTCTTTGTCTTCCAGTGACCATCACCGCTCTGTTCAGGACAAACTTTCGCATGGATTTCCCTTTTGACCTGCAGGAGCTGCCAGCCTTCGCCATCATTGGGTGAGGGACTGTAAAACTGAGACAAAGAGGGACGTATGCCAGCGTGTGTGTGTGTGTGTGTGTGTGTGTGTGTGTGTGTGTCTGTGTGTGCAGTTTGTCTCCAAACTTCCCAGTAGACAAGATATAAAATGTTAATAAGTCAAACTTTATGCAAATGTGGCATTTAAAACACGGAGAATCCAATTATTAGTTCAGCATTTAGCTCGGGGGAGGAAAGAGAGAGAGGGACAGAGAGAACATACAGGTGCGACAAGTGAACTTAACTCAGCTAATGTGGGGTTCTTTGTTTGTGCAGGATCTCCTGTGGGTTCTTGGGGGCCTTCTTCGTCTATCTCAACAGACAGGTGGTGCTGTTCATGAGACGACCCAACGCCATGACCCGCTTCCTCACCAAACAGTGAGTCTCTGTGTGTCATTTCAAAGGTTTAAGGATGCTATGGTATGCAATCGTCATACTTGAGCACTTAAAGTTAATATTCATTCTTTGCAGAAAGTATAATTCTTTAGGGATTTGCTAATTACAGATCATTTCATTAAGGAACCTTTTTTCTTCTGTTTTTCGCTCCCAGCCGGCTGATTTTTCCTGCTGTGGTAACACTCGTCATCTCCACGCTGACCTTCCCACCCGGCTTCGGACAGTTCATGGCAGGAGAGGTCAGAGCTCATGTCTTGTTTTCCCTCCTTTCACTCATGTAAACAAGACAGAGCACACGGCATGTACATCTCTCTGTACCTGCACGCAATGCTGACAGCTACAGAGAGCTGAAACACACAGACCAGCAGGAAATGAATGGCGGTAACTAATTTAAAACACTACTAACAGACATTTATGGAAACACCTGCTTCAAAACAATACAGAACAATATCCATCTACAGGCCATGATGTTCATAAGCAGAAAGCTAAACTCAACAATCCCTTACATCTTTCGTCTCTTTGGATTCCACCACGTATCATTGGGACCAGTAGACTTGATCAATATAATATAATATAATGTATAATATAAGCCTGGTGCGTCCCCTTTGTGCAGATTGAAATTCAACATTTTCAAACTGTGACCTCTTGGTGCCACAGGCATTAATGTTGTTCAAATGTGCATATCTATTTCTGAGTATTTGGCAAAGCGTGACAGCAGGTTAGATGAAGCGTGACACCCTAATGCTTTTAATAATTGTAATTATGCCTGGGCAGTATCGAGTTATCACGATGTATCACGGTATTTAGAAATCCTGAAGATATCAGTTTTAATACATTAGTTTCCTCAAATGTTTACTATTGCTAGCCCGGCAAAAAAAAGTAAAAAATATAAATATTTAATGTATTTTGAAGATGTTTCTTGAAACGAATACGTGTTTTATAAATAGGGAACTCCTTTGAAGAGTAGCTCAGTGTGTAGTGTAAGTAACGTGAGATAGAGACGTATACGAGCATATCCTCTGACTTTTGTTCAGCTTTTCTTTTTTATACGATAAACCCCGGTGAAATGTCAGGAAGGTGTGAAAAAATAAATACCAGCCAAACCTAACTGGGATTAACATTTTAGATGTGAGCCGTGATCTCTGCTGCTTAAGAGTGAACCAAACGTAAATCTGTACTTGTGTATTCTGGACACCGTCAGCTGGTGAACGTGGCCGTGTGCCTCACCGTGTTTCTACGTGAGCGGAAGCTCCGCGCTTCTGTGCTGCGTGTACGAACAGTTCAAGGTGAAAGCTCAGACGGCCACGTTCAGTATCAACAGCTAGCTGAGAGCTAATCATGTGTTTCCCAGGCGCTCAGAATAGACCACTTAGTGTGAACCAGGTGTGTGTGTGTGTGTGTGTGTGTGTGTGTGTGTTATGTGCTGTTTTAAGAGCACACGTATCCATCTGTGTGCATATGTCAGTCAGCGACACCTGAACATGTTTGTTCTTTCACACCCGCATTGTAGGAATGTGTCACACCTTTTCTAACAAACCCACAGCATCGTTTTAACACAGCAGGGGATTGAAGTGATATCTAAATTTAAAAAAAATAGTCACTTAAGAAAATAAATCTGTTTGACAGACAGCCCCCCCCCCCTCCCCCCCCCCCCCCCCCCCCCCCCCCCCCCCTCTCCTTGAAAACGTATATATAGATTTTAGGGAATGAAATCCTTCCGATCCAACTTGATAGCGCGGTGCGGAGTGACGGAGGCAGCGGCACAATGAGAGGAGATTAAAAAGCTTGATGGGTTGTGAACCCACAACTTCAAAAAGCCTATTATCACCTGCTGCTCCACGATCCTCCGCATTCACACTCGCGCTGAACGATGAAGTTCGGAGGCCTCGATTCAACCCCGAGCTCGAGCAGCGGGAGAGAAATCGGAGTGACGTCGGTGTTGTTTCCCCCCCGCAGCGGCGTTATGCAGATGCAGGGGTTTTGTGCTGCAATTTGTTCCTGTGAGTAAAAATTCTGAGGCGTCTATGCAAATGTGGTGCAAAAGGGTTGAAGTGAATTAGTCATTCATGAGTCATCTAAAGAGAGTTACTCATTGGACGAGGCCGCCCGTACCCGTCTGCTTCCTGGATGACTTCCTGCCTGCTTGTCCCACTTGACTTTCTTCCTCCCTTCACTTTTTTTGTCTCCTTTTTTCATGCTCTCCTTCCTTTCGTTATTCTCTCTATCTGTCCTTCTCTCTTATTCTTCTCCCCCACTTGTCATTATCCTAAACTTCCTCCCTTCATCTTCTTCTCTTCCTTCCCTTCAATCTATCTTTCTCCCCGTCTCTCTCCTTCTTGCTCAATTTTCCCCTTGTCCCATTTTTCATCCCTTTCTCTCCCCATCCTTCTTTCTCTTTCCATGCTCCCCCTTTTTTGGTCTTCAGTTTCCTTTATGCATCCTCATCTTTATCCTCTTTCCTTCCTCCCTCTGTATTTCCCTTCTAACTCCCTCTTTACCTCCACCCTTTCTCCCATTTGACCTTCTTTTTGCTACCTCTCTTACCATTCTTGTTTTCTCCTCCCCCTCTCTCTTCAATTTCTCCCACTCCCTCCTCCACCCTCGTTCCCTCTTCCACACTCACAACCTTCCCTCCATACTCTCTGCCCTCCTTTTTTACTTCCGCCCCTCTCCTCCAGCTGATGCCAAGGGAGTGCATCAACTCCCTGTTCGACAACTTTACGTGGACAAAGATTTCGGAATCTCCTCCTCCGGTCGGACTGGGTCTTTCTGCCGCCTGGCTGCACCCTGATGTCAGTGTCTTCCTCACCCTGCTGCTCTTCTTATTCATGAAGGTCTGTGGCTGCTGGAAAATGCATGAGTGTGTATGGCTGTGTGTGTGTGTGCGTGTGTGTGTCTTTGTCTTCCTCCTTTTCTTCCTGTCCAAGGTCAACAGTGATGGCAAGCTACCAGCAGCTCTAGCATTCTTATGTTTTCTTGAAAGCAGCTGCACACACACACACAGTCACACACACACACACCGTGGAGAGTTACATTTCTTTCTATCTCGGTTGTAATTTGCATCGACATGAACACCGATCTGGTGTTGACTGTGGAGCTGCAGAAAGTTGATGGAACTGTCTGTAAAAAACATCCCACAGTACATTAATAAAATAATGTGTTTGCTGCAACTAGCCTGCGCACACCCCTCATTGTTATCCAGTATGTATCATACCGACTGTAACCATCAAACCAAAGCTATCAGTTTAACTTGACTTGTAATCAACACAGAAAACGCGTCTCCAAAATTCAAAGCTGTTTAGAAGGCAAAGGCCCTCCTCCCATTTAGCCTCTTGATATCCGCACCGCTTTGCCTTCTGGGCAATCTGTCCACCCCCCCCCCCCCCAGTAATGTTCTTCCTCTGTGACCAGAGCCTCCTGAGTTTCAGACAAAGTCTGGTCTCTAAATACTCTGCGTCCTGACTGACCCGCCTACAGTCTGTTGGCTGCTGCAGAGAAACCTCACCAAGCTGTTGCTGCCTCCTGTTTGACGAAAACATGCAGCTTCAGTGAGGAAGTTTGGAACTGGACGGAGCAGATTACGTTCCCAGCAAATACGAAACCAAAGTGTTCAGTTCACACGGAAAAGTGCAATATGGCATTTCTGCCTAATTTGACTTTAGACACTACAGAGAAAAAAGCAGACTGAGGTCAACTCTGAAGAGGCAAATGTCTTCTGCGTAATTTTGGAATCTGATAACAGAGTGGATCTGGGACAAATTGTGGAGGACCATTTTGAATGCTTACACATGATCGTCCTATCAACAGAGCCACCCACTGTATTGGTTTAGTCGTGTTGTTTCTCAGTCGAGCAGAGCGGCTCCCTGCAGTGAAAACTTAATTCAACCAAAACTGAGAGCAGCTGGCTGGTAAAAGTCTCACAAACAAACACTGAGTTCTTCTGCTGCTGTCAGCATCTTTCTCATAGTCATACTCACACTCTGGAGCTTCCTCTCTCCTCCATGCGTTTGTGCTTCTCTTTGCCTCTGTTTCCCCGTCTCCCTTTGTCCCACACGTGATTAGACTCTCATTTACATGGTGGATATTAGGGTATGTTTTACATTGGAAGTTCAGTTCAAATCTAGGACCAGTTTGGCTTAAAAACTTGGTAAAATTAACCCATTCTACAGGTTGGGGTGCAGGCTAAGAATCCCTAACGGAATCCACCGGAACAAGGTGTTGTGAGACCAGTTCTAGTCGAATGCTGTTGTGTATGAGCAGTCAGAATGTACCGTAATCTAAACTCCAACAGGAGGAGAGGTTGTTTGCACGGAGAGTAACGTTAGCGATATTTAGTTTTTATGGATGATAGCGTCAGAGGGGCTCATTTTTATACTGTGGTGGAACAGGAAGTTTATTCTTTGTGGATAAATATCTGTGGAGGATAAAAGATTATTATTGGTCTGGGATTTGCCTCCAAGGTAACACATAGAAAACAAGAACGAAGGGCTGCTTGCCTCAGAATCACGTGAGGAGATGGAGAAGGTTTGAAGATGAGCACCGACATGATAGCAAGCGAGAATTACTGGAGGCGACGTTGTGCGATTTGTTCATTTCCATTGGGGCTCAAACTTCAGAGGTTCGGACAAACAAACCCACTGGGGGAAGTTAGAGATGTACTCTGCCTCGCAAATGTTTTCACCCAGCTTGGCGTTTTTTCCTGCGTGGACATTAGAGGCAACGAAGAGGCCAAAGATAACCCTGAGAAGGAGCTGAGAAGCTCAACAGTGGAGATGGGAGCACTTTAAGCCATACACTCCTCAGAGCGGGGCTTTATGGAAGAGTGACCAGAAAAAAGAAGTGTGGAGTCTCCCACGTGTCTCCTTCCAGCTCCTTCAGGGTCATCGTTGGTCTCTTTGTGGCCTCTCTGATAAATGTCCTCTTGACCCTCCTCAGTGATGGTCGGTCCTCTCTTGGCAGGTTTGTTGTGGTGTTGAATTGTTCCTTTTTGTAATAATGGATTGAATGTTCCTCCATTGGATCATGTGACAGACCATGTGACTCAGGTGGACTTTGACTTCAGGAGACAATTGGTAGCACCAGATCATTTTGTGTAGGTCCATTACATGAAATAGAAATAAAAAATCAATTTAAATGTTCAGGTCGTAATGCAACAAAATAGGAAAAAAGCCAAGGGGGGTGAATACTGTAGTGACTGAGTTTCTCTGTCGATATGAACATGTGTTAATGTAACCGGCAAGAAAAAAAACAGTTTGCCGAGTGAAATAAAAATAAACACATGAAGATGAGCGTGAAAGTTATTCGTTTGTATTGGATTATTTTGTCAAATGACAGAGAAAGAGATTTTCCCGTATACATGTCTCTGTTTTATTTTCTTATATCTTTTTTATGTTTATACATCTTTTGAACAAATCTCACAAGCAGCTTCTTTATTCTGAAGTTGTATCCGCTCTTATCGAGCTCTTTCCTTCAGATTAAAACTCTTTTTACTTCCATCTTCCGTCTCTCTATGTCACATACAAACAGACACCCGCGTCTCCTGTCTTTCCTTTCACTCCCTCTCCACATTGTTCTCCATCAAACAGTGAAGCTAACTCTGCCTCAGTGTTTCTCCTCCCCATCTATCTCCGGATTGTGTCACACTGATGAGAGTGTGTGCGTGCGTGTGTGTTTGACTGTCTGGGTTAAAAAGAGAGACAGAGACTGTGAGCTCAGTCCACCCTGTGAGAGACGTGCTCATGACTTTTTATCTTGTAACACAGTAATTAAGTCCTCAAACTGTGATGACAAACGATGTGTCGAATGGTAATCTGGAGGCTAAAATGTTACTCGGCCCAATCCCTTCAAATCAGAAGTGAGAACGCCCAGTATGTGGTGCTGGTGAAACACTCTCTCTCTCTCTGACACACACACACACACACACACACACACACACACA
>NW_022280140.1:696563-698019 GCF_004355925.1 Anarrhichthys ocellatus
ACACACACACACACACACACACACACACACAGACACACACACACAACAAATCCAGAGCTTGAGTAAAGCTAGTCATTATCGCTGATGAGCAGCCAAGAACAGAGTGTATTATTAAGGGGAGCTATTCTGAAGTTCCATTCTGAGGAATAAAGAAATTGTTTGGAGACATTTGAAGGTTTAGCTCCTTTTCCACCCACTCGGTCCTCAGTCTCACAGCCACACATGCACACCACCCTCTGCAGCTTTACTGGAGCAGCTGCTGATTAAGTGCCTTGCTCAAGGACACCCAAGGGTGATTGAGTCCCCTCCCCCACCACAGACACACACACACACACACACACACACACACACACACAGACAGATCCTCCTGATTCTCCATTTCTGTAACTCGTCAAGTTGGGACCAAATAGGAGGATTTTTGTTTTTCTCCCACTCGAATGCAAACGGAGACATCGAGAGCTTTTAAATGACGCAGAGACTTTACGTCTCTCCTGCTGCAGTGAAACACAAGCAATCTGATTAGTATTGAGTGGGGTGACCTGCACATCATCGAGAATGAAAAACAAAGAGAAGAGAAAAACATCTGTTGTCCTGTTTGCTCTCGAAAGAGAACGACGGGATTGAGACTTGTTTTTTCTCCCTGACCGCTGAGCGCTTGGACAGCTTGTCGAGCTGAGAATAGTGACACCGATGACAAGTTCAGACTCAAACCTCCGCCACAGTAACACATGTCACGTCCAGAAGGCCGGTCACACAGCTCGCTCACATGCTTTGTGACCGAATGCTCACACCTGGTTTGTGCTGGCCTGTGTTTTTCATGCGGTCCACAGGTGGTTTCTAACAGATTGAAGAGGCTGCACTTTGCTATTAATGGTTCTGAGTTGCCTTGTCTGAACAGAGTTGCATGTTTGTTGTCTTACAGTTCTGGATGTCCGCCGTGGCCACCACTATGCCCATTCCATCTGGGGCGTTCATGCCTGTCTTCATACTGGGTGAGCAACAACACTGTCGCTGGATTTGCATGAGGATGGTGAGAATGAGGATTATTATTGGTGTAGAGCAGTTCTTTGCCCATCGTCAGTGTTTGTTTTGACTATTCTGAAATCTTAACACAGGCTGTGAACAATTCATTATGTTCCCAGTTAGTTATATCTAGACTGGTCTTATGTTCCCAAGGCTATTGTTTCATTAACTTTCATAGGAGCGATCAGATTTTATCTTATTATTCAGATCAACATTTTAGGAATCAGTGTTTATTTGCAGTGGTTTGCAGTTCATCTGTTGTTTTTGTCGTGTGAAATACTTTGGAGTGTGACCTTTACCAGTGCTTCACTTTAAAATATTCATCATTACCAGCCGCAGCTTCGAATGAATAAACTCAGCTCGAGATGTGGTGGGTCATGTTTCTGTGTGTGTGTGTGTGTGTGTGTGTGTGTGTGTGTGTGTGTGTGTGTGT
>NW_022280140.1:698029-702675 GCF_004355925.1 Anarrhichthys ocellatus
TGTGTGTGTGTGTGTGTGTGTGTGTGTGTGTGTGTGTGTGTGTGTGTTAAAATGTGGCCTTTTGCACCGTCACGCAGCGCAAAACAAACATCAACATTTTGCAAACTTTTAAATGCGTATTAGAGGAACTTCCTGCTGTTACAGGCTTTTCTCTCAGACTCCACTGATGTTTTGAACATAATCATGTTGGAAGTGACTCCTTTCATTAGCCTCTCCACCATCTGCTGTCGCTAGAAACACAGACGACGGGAGTTCTGGAGTGAATTAACGTGAAAAAAGTATTTAACAGTAATAGAATGTAAATCTTTCAAGTTGTTCCGATACCAGTATTGGAAATGACTCTGCTGCAGTCTAAAATGCTGGATTGGGTATCGACAAGTAAGCGAGTCAATGCACCGATCCAATATCATGCTCATTTACGCAAAATGTCATTTTTTGGGGCAATATTTGACCCTGTTTTTAACACACTGGTATCGGTCGATACACAAGTTCAGGTATTATGAAAGTATGTTTACTTTTAGCAGTTTGAAAGTTAATTCCTTTGACTTTTCTTTGCCCTCGTAGGAGCTGCGTTCGGCAGGCTTGTAGGGGAGATCATGGCCACCCTGTTTCCTCATGGGATCGTGTTCGATGGCATCCTCTACCGCATCATCCCCGGAGGCTACGCAGTCATTGGTCAGTCTCCCTTTTTCCGCCTCTTGTGCAATCCTTCTCTCATTAGCTCCATCCCATTTTCTTTGCATGTTGACAACTGAAACGTTCAGTTTCTTATGCGGCAAGACTAACATGTCATGGGCAACGACAGGGAAACCAGCATTCAGACCTCCCAGTACCTCACAGGCACCTTCTCTCTGATTGCTAATAATCATCAACAAGTATTTCTTATTGTAAAAACCTCCTTTTTATCAAGCTGTCCACCTCCCCTGTGCCTCCTCCCTGTCCTCCTCTTCCTCCTCCTCTCCTGTCACCTCTCTCATCTTCCTCCTCCTCCAGCTCCCCCCCATCCTCATCCTCCTCTCCCTCCTTTCCATCAGAGCATGTGGCCACTTTGCTGTGACAGTTAAATGTCACAGTGGGTTCCCTCTGCCGTCCTCACCTCAGCCAGCGACCCAGAAACGTGGCCTTCCTTCAATCCCCCTCCTGTTCCCCTACAAAGCCCCATCGCTCCTCTTTCTCCCGTGATCCCTCCTTACTTCCTTGGTATTCCTACTGATGTTTCCTTCCTTTTTATTCTTCTATCCTGTTATCCTCCTCTCTTCAATATCTTTTACCCTTTTGTTTGCTTCCTGTTTCCTCTCATGCACCTTCTTATTAATCGATTTCTTCTTCTGAACCCTTTCACCGTCTCTCCCTTTTTTCACTCAGCACTTTTGTCGTGTCTGATTATCTTTTTTCTTTTTGATGTGAGTCTGACTGACTCTCCAGTTCCTCCTTCATTTCACCTGCACCCTCTGTCTTTTCTTCTTTGCCTTGATCTTTTCTTCCTGCCTAGATTATCTTTTCCTCAACACGACTACATCTTGTTTATTCCCTCTGTCTCTCTCTCTCTCTTTACTCCATCCTCCCGTGTCTTCTTACTTCTACTACTCCCCACTTCCTCCCCCTTTTTCTTCTTTAACGTTCATCCTTTCCTCCTGTTTCCCCACCTTCTCTCCCTCTCTATCCATCCTTCACCCCCCCCTCATCCCATCCCACTTCTCTGACAGGAGCGGCAGCTTTGACCGGGGCCGTGACTCACACGGTGTCCACGGCGGTTATCTGCTTTGAGCTGACGGGGCAGATCTCCCACATCCTGCCCATGATGGTGGCAGTAATCCTGGCCAACATGGTGGCCCAGGGCCTGCAGCCCTCCCTGTACGACTCCATCATCCAGGTCAAGAAGCTCCCGTACCTGCCGGAGCTCGGCTTCGGGCACATGAGGTTTGTGCGGATTTCACACGGCAGACCGTAAATGGTCAACACTCATTGGCTTCTTTTGGAGATAGTTCTTTCCTGCAGTGTTTTCATCTTACGATTTCAGATCAGGGAACTTTCCAGTTAGGATCTTCAAGACACAGAGCTGCAGTCTTAAAGTTATAGTGTGCAGGAGTTAGGGGGGTCTATTAGCAGAAAGGGAATATAATAGTCATTATGATGTTGTCATTAGTGTATAATCACCTGAAACTAAGAATCGTGAAGGCCACCGTAGTTCCCCAACACGCTTGCAGAGGGAGGGGCGAGTGAAGGCCTATTCGGTTGGTTGCAATCTGCATCCTCACCACCAGATGCCACTAAATCCTGAACACTGTAGCTCGAAGATCTAACTTCTTCTTCCGGTTAATGAAGAAGAGTGATTTACTTGCGCAGTGCTCTTTGAGGGGTGCATTTTCCTTTCACAACTTGATTTGCGTATTATTTACTTAACGTTGGTACACGTAGGTGTGTACAAGTGGTTTCAGTTTACCATCGGTGCATCTGTGTGTCCGTCCTGCAGCCAGTACAACATCGTGGTAGAAGACATCATGGTGAGAGAGGTGAAGTTCATATCGTCTCAGTCCACATACAGAGAAGTCAAACTCCTGCTGGACTCCTCCTCGCTCAACTCGATCCCACTGGTCGACTCCAAAGGTAAACGAGCTCACTGTCAACTTAATATTTCCAGGTGCCTTAAAACAAAATGGAATGAAAAATAGAATTTGAACGAAATGTCTTGGAAGAATACTTGAACTGAAATCATGAACATTATCATAGTAGTTCAGCCGCTGTTGAAGTCTGTGTGGGGATAACTCTTGCTCTTCCTCCTCCTCTTCCTGCTTCCAGACTCTATGATCCTATTGGGCAGCATTGACAGGTTGGAGCTTCTGGCTCTCTGTGATTGGTGGTTGTCACCAGAGAGGAGGCTCCTGATGCAGGTGAGGACGTCAGAGACCACAGCTCAGTGTCATAGAAACGTTGCATGTACGCTGCAGATGACATCCTGTGGATCATTGAATGTGATATGTTAAAACAAGTATGCAGATATGATAGTAGTTATTAACCCTATAGTTCACTGTTTCTTCTACCTAAATAACAAACAGGTTATGTGTTATGATGATTATGTCCGTAAATCAGGCGGCTTAGTGCCTCTTGGCTTTAGTGGAAGCTGTTTTTGTCAGAGAGAAATAGTTTGAGGATCCATGGACCAGTGATTCGTATCAAGAAAGATTCCATGAAAGGAAACTTCTCTCCGAGAAACTCAAAACTGATAAATAATTCTAAAATGTTTGATAAATGTGGCGATGGAGAAAGACCACATGTCCACATAATTAAGTCTAATCTAAGCAAATGTTTCCTGAAAACTGCAACGCGTTTGTAACACAAAGAGGGCGGAGACACGACTGTAACAGCTGACAGTAGAAATGTAAACATTGTATCAATTGTTTGTTTGTTTTGTGTGTTGACTCCACTCAGGAAAGTCAAACAGTCGTCTACTGTTCTGGATTTTGAAAGAAACCTCAAATCTCAACTAGTACAACTTCAATTCATGCCTTTTTTGGTTCTTAAAATATTTTTTGTTTTATTTTAGTAGTATTTATTTGGATTTAATTTGAGTTTCATTTAGTTTTAGTCAATTTGCAAAGTGCCTTTGCTCGTTTTTAGTTTCAGTTTTTCAGAAAAAAAGTATGTACCTTCATATATATATTCACATATATTCACATATACACATATATTCACATATACACATATATATGTATATATATGTATATATGTGTGAATATATGTGTGTATATATATGTATATGTATATGTATATATATATATGTATATATATATATATATATATATATGTGTATATATGTATATGTATATATATATATGTATATGTATACATATATATGTATACATATATATGTATATGTATATATGTATATATATGTATATGTATATATATGTATATATATGTATATGTATATATATGTATATGTATATATGTATATATATGTATATGTATATATATGTATATAATCTGTGGTTCAATATCACGAAGGTTGACAGAAGTTCATGCCGTCTGTAGTGATATATTATGATAATTTTAATTTAATTTGAATTCGTATTTTTCATGTTTATTTTCATTTTCTTTTAAATTTAAGATAACTGCTTCAAATAAAGAACAGGTGTTAAACATGGTATAATAATTCATTACAACTCTGATATTGATCTGCTCACATGATTGTGGATTCAGGGTGAGAGCCTACAGGAGCAGAACCAGTCTCAGAAGCACAGCTGGGAGTCCCTCGCCTTCGTGGATGAGGAGGAAGAGGAGGACGACGGAGAGAAGGTGGAAAGATGAATATGTTTTATTACATTTATTCATTTGTTCATTACTTCGCTGCTCGTTATTCATCCGCTTTTCCTTTTGTATTAGCTGACAGCACTTCTCTTTTGTTTTCAGTTTAAACCATCTCATCTTGAGATGAGACATCATTTTATTTTACCATTTGTTGTGAAAGCTGCTTTATTATTAATATCTATCGTCTGCAGGGCAGCCCGGTGCAGGAGGAGAGGAACGGCCCTCTGCCTCCTCCGAAGCCTCAGGAGTCCTCCCCGAACCACACTGCTCCTGTTCCTGGTGAGCTGACAGGACCTCATACACCTGAGTACATCTTTAGTTTATATATATATATATAT
>NW_022280140.1:717675-740822 GCF_004355925.1 Anarrhichthys ocellatus
TATATATATATATAAATATGTGTGTGTATATATGTATATACATGCACACATATTTACTTACTCAAACATAAATGCAGAATTAAGTTACTGCTATAGTACAATTATGATTGATATCTCTCTGTCACAGTGCTTCTCAGCATGACATATGTTTTATTAACATAATATACTGAACCCAGTGAAGCGCTGCCCATCAGTTCTACGTTACCTGATCGTTAATGTCTTTAAAATGAAGAGGTTTTCATCGGATGAGAGCAGCAGCTATCTATGTTTTTTTGAACTGGCAGCAGACAGTCTGGCCGGCAGTGCACTGATGCAGCTGCTCAGTCTGCTGCGGAAGATCGTCCAACGCCCCAAAACGACCACCGAACTGTGTGCTGACCTTGTGAACGCAGCCTCAGAGCGCATCTCTTCACGGTTAAGTTGATAGATGGTGCAGCCAAAGGCTT
This sequence comes from Anarrhichthys ocellatus, assembly GCF_004355925.1. NCBI lineage: Eukaryota > Metazoa > Chordata > Actinopteri > Perciformes > Anarhichadidae > Anarrhichthys > Anarrhichthys ocellatus. Next base: position 718,122 of record NW_022280140.1, read on the forward strand.
CAGAGGTCCGACTGATTTGTACTCGCAAGGATGCCCTCCACTTTCAGCCAAGACTCACATGACTACTTTAGATTATTATTATATTATGAATAATGTTGCACAAAGAAATGCGTTTTCATTGACGTCCTTCGTGCTCCAAAAACAGTGATGGTAACAAAGTGATTCATTCATTCATTCATTCATTAGTGACAGTGAATGACAGCTGGCATTTTGTCACATAACATCTATATGTGAAATGAAGATGAAGACCTATGTTGACACAGAGATATTTGACAATTAATGCATTAATTGGGCTAATAAATCACCTCATTAGAAAACTATTGGATATGGATGGAGCTGTCATGATGATTATTGAAGCTGCTCATGTGAGACTGTTGGTGTTGGTTCTTATTCTGGTTCTTAAAACCTGAGGGCCACAACGGAAATGTGAAATGCTTTTTGTGCACCAATCTAAAGTGACTTAAGAGTCAAAGAACAGACACTACCCTCTTGTCTCTTAGTGGATGTCTGATTGATGATCTCTTATTTTTATTAAATGCACAAAATGTTATTTTCTGCCGCTAGGTGTGTCTCAAACAAAACGAGGACAAAAGAGTTTGTGACGTCGTGAAAGAGAGTGGCATCATGGGAGTTGTCGTCTTGTTTTTAGTCAGCGTCCACTAGCCAGGGTTCCTTCAGTGTTCATCGTCTCCTCCTCTCCAAAACAAACCGGTTATTAAAACTGGTTCCTCTGTTAATTTGGGATCCTGATCAGTTTCTCAGGTGCTGCCTTAAAAGTGTTTAAACCTTCAGATTTACCAAAAGCCTTTTCTCTATCTTTGTGTGATTTAAAATGTGTGTGTCCATTTCTTAAGAGGTCTGAGTTAATGTCTTGTGTCTGTCTGTGGTTGTGGTTAATGTATGTAGTTATTTATCTTTTAGTGGAGTCAGATGTTATCTCAAAATGTATATAACTTTGAAAGATGTAGCGAAATAAAGTTTTACAAAGTGAAAAGCTTGAACAGTTTGTGTTTGCCCGTTATTCTTCCAGGTCAGGTGTGTTGTACAGATCAGGACTGAGGAAAGGAAACGCATTCAATCTCCTTTACTCAGTCACCTGGAACAAGAACTCACCGCAGTCAATAGGGCAGAAATATAGATCTGTCTTTCTTTAGAAATCTCATAAAACGATTGAAAATCTTTCACTTTTTTCAATACAATCAACACAAAAGACACAAAAATGTAATTTTTGAGTTGCTGGGGTTTCAAAGCTGCTGAGATTACATAATTATTATTGTGTGAAGTATAGCTATCAGAAACTGGGCGGAAATTTCATTCCCCATTCTCTGTCACTCTTACCACTGAATCAACCATTAAATCGACATTATAACACATCAAAAGCACATTCGATCGACTGTTCAACTTTATTTGGATGGGATGACAGGATTTTCATCAATGTGTTTTGTTTTTTACCTTTTAAAGTGATTTTGTTCAGAATTGACAAAATCTGATTTTAACCATTTTTTAACACACACACATATTAGGGTTCAAACCTGGGTCCTTGTTTCTTACGCTTGGTTTAAACATTGATTCGATCTGCTCTGAGGAGCTGCATGGTACTGACAAAGAATGTTCTGTCTTTTAATCCAGCAAACATTTAACTTGCTCTTGCAAGTCCTTCGGATATTATTCAAACCTCGATGCCTTAAAATGTCTTTGGGTCTGGTCCGTGCTTGGTCTCTATTATAAATACCTCCCTGTGGTCTTGTTGTGTCCCAGCTCATTTTAAACATGCAGTAGTTCAGCCTCTCCTGGGGAGAAAAAAAACTAACCTTGATCCATTGCTTCTCAAAAATACAGGCCTATATCTGAGCTGCCTTTTATCTCCAAAATTTGATAGAAGTGTAGTTGAAACAGCTCACAGAATTCAACATTTTAGATGAATTCCAATCTGTTTTCCGTCAGAAGCGGTCCAATACGGGGCACCCTGGACTGGTTCTCCTCCTATATTTTTTCAGTGTTGCTTGTTCCTTACATGTCTGAAACGGCTGCTCTTTCCTGTGGTGTGCCTCAGGGTTCTGTCTTGGGTCCTATATTATTTGCTTTGTAAATGTTTCCTTCAGGTCGTATTATTAGCACATTATCACATTAAGTTATCTGTTTCCAATGTTATGTCGATGATTAAGGACTGGACGGCGAACAACTTTGTGCAGCTTAACACAGATAAGACTGAGGTTTTTATTGCCTCAGAAAGTATGCCCTCCAATGTTAGTCAATGTATTGGGTCTCTTTCTTCTGCTGTACAGGCAAATCATAGAAATACGTATATTGATTCTATTTGACCAGTCTATTCATTTTAGTCAGCATATCACATTATTTTACATACATCGTCAACACTCAGGTCTTTTGTATCACTACCTGAACTAGAGATGAAAAGTCACCTCTTTATATCATCCCGGCTGGACAACGATTCCCTTTTCACTTGTCTCAGCAAGTTGATTCTGAACCATCTCCAAATGTACCAGAACTCTGACTCACATCACACCCATCTTATCCTCTTTACATTGGCTTCCCATCAAGTTTAACTTTAACTTTAAGGTTTTACTTTCCACCCACAGAGCCCTGCTGACCAGGAACCTCTGTGCATATCTGACCTGCTCCATCTTCATATCCCCAAAAGGTCTCTAAGGCCTCCTGACCAGGGCTTAGCGGTTATCCCTTGAGCTCGACTGAACACTAGCACTGACCGTGCTTTTGAAGTGGTCTGACATTATGGAATGCTCCTTTTATAGGCATTCGATCCACAGTCTCTGTTGCCCCCCCCCTCCTGTGCTGGTACTCCTATCTGCTTCAAACTGGGGATGTGCCGACCACCATCCACTGCAGCTAACACACTGACTTAATACACCGCCTATGGAAAAGTACCTCATACAACCCCACTTCAAAGTCCTTAATTACTTTTTATCTCGTGTTATTTTGTTAGAGTCGGTGTCACTTCTTCTGGACGTCTCATGTTGAAAGGACTGTCACTTTTAGGCATTTAGTTAGTGCTCCTCCGCAGACTATTTACAGGATTTAAAATGACGGCGATCTCATTGTGCAAGAAAACTTCTCTCTCACCTGTTTTGCATGAACTCTACAGAAGTAATTATAGTGATTGAACACCAGTGTGATTGTACAGCACGAATGACATCTCAGTTATTTCGATCGGACAAAAAAAATCCCATTATAAGCCTCACTTCTGATCGTTTCCTACAGTCTTTGTTATAACTCTAGGACAGAAAGTGTGCCTCGTGTGCTTGGACACTCAATGATTTACAGGATGACATCTCTTGAGCAACGAGAGGACAAACGGAGGACAGATGATCATCGCAGGTCTGGATCACTGTGATGCTTGCTTCCTTTGTTATGTGTCTGCAGGCACAAACCATTCTGTGCCTTTCAGGGTTTCTTTTTGTTTGACTTAGTTGTGACAGATATGGTTATACTTCTGTCTCAACTACACACAACTCCACTTTACACATCCACATGAAGTCACTAAAGCATGTTGCTTTCAAGAACTTCTTCTACTATGCAGCATTTATTCATCATCTGTATTTTGATGTCTTTGAAATGTAATTTACAAAAAAACGCACCGCTTGCCACTGACTTAATGAAACAAAGACATAAAAGCCAAAGACACACAGAGATCCTCCAAAAGGCAGCGGCACTTCTGTGCCTCCAGACGAGGAAGAAGTCTACATGGTTTCATGAATGAGCCTGAACTGGTGATAAGAACAGTTTAAGTTTTAGTGGAATTGATAAACTACCAGAAAAACTATCACAGCTCTGTAAAGAAAACCTCTGACCTTCACCCTGCCGCTTGAAAAAGAGGTGCCATGTTATTGTTCACAGCGTTTTAAAAATGCTTTTCTATGTTTGTGAGGGACCAATATGTGATCTTGAGTGTTAGGAAATCTTTTTCTGGCACTAGCCATGTTAATCACAAGACGAGTACAGATCTGTGTGCATATGTGTGTTTCTGTGTCCACTTTTGCAACACACTGTTGAACAGAACAGCACCAAGAAGAATCTGTTTCCCAGAATATATATATTTAACACACGAACAAAGCTTCATACATACTATACATACATACAGCCCTACATTCATACCAATACATATCGGTTTATTGGCTTTTTTATTTTATTAAAAAAAGCAATTTTGATATATTATGACTTTGTATACTGTGTTATACTGTTAGGGCTAGGTCACTGTTAAGAAGCATGCACCTTCTTTTGGTTGTGTTCAGATCAAGTGCGACGCCAATGAGTCCGAGTGCGACGCCTCAGGTAACTCTGAGTGTCTCATTTGAATCAACGAGGGTTCAGACAAGCTGTCAATCAAATCGAACAGTTCTCTGTGACCATGTAACGTCCATGATCCTGCAAGATGTTTTGTATGTGACACGCTACACCCGAACCAAACCGCCCAGAATTGTCTGCAAACACTGTTTGACCTTGTTGTGTCCATATTTATTGTATTGCACTGCTACTGATTTTTAACACGGCCCTTTCATTCCTCTTCTTGTTTGTCCTTTTTCTTCCTTTTTTTTTTTTGTTTTTTGTGTGTTTTGAGGATTCCACATTTCCCGGAGTAGCTTCGGGGGGCTTCTTGGCATTTAGTTTGTGTTCGTTACATCCCACGTTTTCGCCTGAAAAAGTCCCCTTTCCTCTGACTCAAAGTGGGTATATAGTCGGGAGGAGGTTGGGGTCGTGGGATAGAATAGCTTGATTGATTATTGATGTATTTATTTCCAGTTTTTGTCAGGCCAAATGATTCAGTTTGTTGCAACATGAACAACAGAGCCCCTCGTCCGCCTATTCGTCCTACTCTTCTAGTGATTGGACGGTGCAGGGCGTGACTTGAAAGGGCATCCTCCCGCCGACGGATTCGACCATCTGTGCTGGCAGTCCTGGGCTTGAGCCTCTGGTCGAGGGGACCTCCTCCCTCAGCGGGGACGGAGTCAAGGAGCACGGCTCCGGCTCCAAGGTTAATGTTACCTCGTCTACCTGTGAAGACAGGAAATGAGGAATTTAAAAGAAAGGTTTGAGATGCTGCAATTCAGCTGTGCCAGGAGAAAATACGGCTCTGTTTTATTGGGCAAGTGTTTGTATGTTTCCTCACTTATATATATATATATATATATATATATATATATATATATATATATATGGACGTAGATGGACTGGTAAATCGAGAGCTTTGCCTTCCGACTCAGCTCCCTCTTCACTACAACGTAAAATTCCCCAGGATACTTGAACTCCTCGCTTGGGGCAGTGACTCTCATCCACTGTCTTCATTTTAATCTAACCTCATTGAATCATCAGGTTTTTTTAGGACTCTGGGACTGCGGCAGAAGCCAAAATCCAGGGATTGTGGCTGTTCCAGTTGAGAGAACTCACCTTTGTCAGCTCCTCGTCTTCCTCTTCGTGCCGTTCAGGGAAGCCTTCATACTCGAGCTCCGGCTCCTCTCCGACTGTCTCCACCACGCCTCCGACCATGTCAGCCAGCTGCCCATTCATCTGCCCGACAATGTCCACCTGCAACCAGTTAAGTTTACTGATTCAATTGCTTGCTTGTTTCTGTTGCACCCACTTTGAACTGTAAGAAGATGCAACAGGTTACTGGCATTTTAACACGTGTTAGTTCACACACTGACAATAAATCCTTCAGGTTTACTTCCTGGTAACAGTCACAGAAAGAAAGAAACAGAGACAAAAGTCAGGAGGGAAGGAGGTTGGAAGAGCAGAATATGAGCTCCCATGTCCTGACCCCAATGCAGGACATCGGAGAGACGAGACAAATACGTAGGAAGGTACAACAGACACAGATGCTGAATCCAAATGCTTAGAGTTGTAAACTTGCGGACTTAACAGCATGCTACTTTGAAGACCAGGCATTTTTTAAGGGTGTCCTTTGTCAAAAATCCATCGGGTCCGCTAGAGGCTGTCATGCAGACTTTTGGCAGTGCTCCATGCAGACATTCAGCCTGTTTCCTACCTTGCTGACTTCCCTGGCAGTCTCTCCCATCATTCATTGCACTACAGCTGTGTGCTAAATATGCCTGCTGATATAAACAAATCCAGATCCAGAAAACAAAAAAAAACAAATTAGCAAAGAAGAGTGTCAAACATGATGCAAGAAGACTAAAAGGGCTATTCCTGTGCACAACATTAACATCTATGATGAGTGCACTCTTTCCACCTTTTGAAGACAGGTGCCTGAGGAACGACATCAAAGAAGCTAAAACCTCGGCTTCCTACAATAACAACAGTGTTAAATGCGTACCAAGACATGCCGTGATTCGTTATGTAACTGTTAGCCGGCTTCATTCTGCAACAATGACTGAATGGAGATGCCTGTCCTGCTTGCCTACGTCTGTACATACAGTCTCACGCGCCCCTGTTGCCCTTTGCGAACTTCGACCGAATATATTAAACCACCATCTAGTCCGCGGAGTCTGTAATCCGACCATTTGGATTCAGCAGGGGAGTGCCTACGTGGTGTGGCTCGACCTGCGCGGCTCCCCACAGGTCAGCCAGCCGAGGGTGGGTGGGAGGACCGAGACTGTGGATGGTGCTGTTGGGAGTGGCTTGGAGGGAATGGGAGGCGCTATGTAGCCTGTGCTCCATAGACTGTAGTCAGAGATAGGAAAGGAAGAAAAGACAATTAATGAGATTTGACTGTAAAATAAGCTTGGCCGGTGGCCGCATCTCTTGATTTAAAAAAAACTTGTCTTGTCTTTGTCTTTTGGAATGAAGATATGGCCACCCACTAGAGATTTAAAACACGCCAAAGCCCCGCAGCTACTGACATTTTAAGCTTCTTCAGAAATAGACAACAATGCTACATGACAACACATTTCAGCTAGAAAGGTTAGTTAGCCTCGTTATGCCAAAACAAATGACAGTCTTTGCCAGGGACTTGTTGAGGATACTTTTGTAATGTTTTTTTTACTTCCTTCTAGTCACTAATAACGGTATCTACTTGTAATACCCTTTAAAGGATTCAGGGAATGTGGGGAGATGTCTCAGGCTCTTATGCTCACAAAATTGACTGACTGATTGAAAAGCTTTATTATATTGTAATGTAACATATTCAATGGTCTCCTTCTGAAGAGAACCCCATAATAATACACACAGCAACGCTAACGAGCTCATTTCTATTGTGATCTCGGATCAGTACACCTTTTCTAAGACACACTCCCTGACCTTTTCAAGTTATTATTTCATAACCCTCAGTCTCTTAATGAGCTCTGAGATGTACCAATGCTAGAGCCGTCGGCGAAGCAGAACGAGTCTTTGGGGCCACAGTTCATCGTGACTCACTACATTTGCAGAAAACCCCCAAAAAAGCCACACAGCCGGCACAACCAACCAGTTTACAGGATCCGAAGTAAAGAAGCTTGTTCTTTCATTTTATTGTTTACTCAAGAAGGAGCAAAATACATTGTGTGTATACAGCATGTGTTACCAACAGCCGAGACACGAGTCCCAGCAACCCTGCGTCCGACAAATTACTTTTTACACTGAACAACTGATTTAATAGAGCTGTGCTTAAGATCTAGTGGCTACTTCTAGCGATACGGTTGCAAATTGCAACCAACTGAATTGAATACCCCCTCGGTTCACCACTCCTTTTTCAAAGGCCCTCTCTAGTGCCAGCGTTTGGTTTGTCCGTTCTGGGCTACTGTAGAAACATGGCAAAGCAACATGTCGTAGTCCATGAAGAGGACCCGCTCTCTATGTAGATATAAATGTCTCATTCTAAGCTAACAAAGAAAACACAACAATACTTGGTTTCAGATGATTACACATAGAAATAGAACATGAGTAGAACGGACATTGAGCTGTCCGCCACTCTGACCATCCTGCTACTTTGATTTGAATGGGAGTGTACGTGCTACTCCCGTTCTATGAATTATACATTAATGAATACATAGCTATGAATGCTGTATTCCATTTCTGCCGATAGATCCCCAGAAGTCCCACTCGCAGCTCTATAAAGTTGGCCAATACATTTAGAAGGAAACCTGATTCTGATTTTAACTTTTTCAGTCGAACAAGATGTTTCCCCTAACCTCCCCTAGCTTTGAGTTCCCTACATACAACCATTAAAACCTCAATCATGCATCATCGGCCAGTCACTTCCCCACTGCTCCCTGCAACACCGTCCCCGACTCCTCATTTACAGGATTTATTACAAGAAGAACATTACTAGTGTCTAGAAGAAAGACTGCTAAATTGCTAAATGCTGGTAGAATATAACTGCTTTGTTATTTGTGTTGGAATGACGATTCCTAGCTGGAATGAGTTGTGATGCAGTAGATCACTTTAGCATTGTTGTCCCCAACTAAGGAAGCTGAAAAAGCACAGCAATGCTTTCAGCCAAATGCTAACATGATGTTTACGATGTCCACCATCTTAGTTTAGCATGTTAGCATTATTAGCAGTACGAGTCGGCTTGATTGCCATTAGTTTTAAAAGGTATTTGGGCATAAACTGACAAAATGTTACCAAAGTTAATGGCAATTGCTGTTGAGGCATTTAATTAAAAACTGCAAATATGATAGTCATTGTGATGAAAGGGCAGGTTCATCAGAGTCAAATTAGAGTACATCATCTCAGAACCATGCATATCAGATGTTGACATATTATTCTGTACAAAATGTCAATCCATCTAAAAGTTGTGATGCTTAAATCTGGAATTAAGTGGTTCAAACAATAAATACATGAGCCATGCGCGGTTTATTTTGTGATGTATCCGCTGATGCAAGTTGGTGCTGAGTAGCAGCACTACTGACCTTTTACTTAAGTTTATGTTTTTTCTCTTATTATATGTATGCAGCAGTGCTAGTATTCTAGTACTAGTGACATTTGGTTCAGCTGTTGTTGCTGGTCGACCTGATGCCGGAGTCGTTGGTAACACGCTTCATAGGTGGACAGTTTTAGTACCACTCACCTGTTGTTGTTGGAACTGCAGCAGCTGTTGCTGGTACTGGTGAATATGTTGGAGCTGATGGAGCTGGCTCTGCTGCTGCAGGGTGAAATGAGCGTGGTGCTGCTGCTGAAGGTAACCGCCTACCGTCCCCTCGAACCCCTCACCAGGTGTACCCGGCGCTCCGCTGCCACCTGTAACACCCAGAAAAACACTTAGTGCTCAGAGACACAGTCTGGTGTTTGGAGGCAGTCTTAGAGAGAAGGTCAAATTCTCACCGGCAGCCATGATGTAGGAGCTCGCAGCAGGTGAGACCACGTCCGAGGGCTGGCTGGTGATTGGCTCCCAGGCGTCGGATGACGACAGGCAGTACAGGCCCTGTGAGACGTAGGTGTGAGGCCAGACGTCCGCCGAGGAGTGGTGGAGCACCTGGTCTGTACGGGGAAATGCAGACAGGTGGCGTGAGTGAGACAAAGGAGAACAGTAACACAGGGAAAGAAAACCAAGAACAAAGAGAAAGAGAAGAGAGATGGATTCCCACAAACAATAACTTATGAATTACTTTGCTCACTTATAGATTTAATGTGCTTCCTGTTGAGTTAAAGTTATGGTTCAAGGATTCAAAATTGGTCTTTTTTTATTACTTTAGATAAAATAATTAGAGCCGTCAGCCATTACAGAAGTGAAAAGATTTGAGCAAATTAAGAAAATTTAGAAAAGACATAAAATATACTGTTATAGAGCTTTGGGCAGGTTTGGGATAAAAGCATTAGACCGTATAAAGAAGAGACTTAAATCCAACTTCTGACCCTGAGTTGTTGATTCAGTCCTTAGTTGCTCTCATGAAGCCAAACACAGGGACAAACCTGCCCTCATGCAAAAGCAAAATACTTTAATAACTCCTATAGAAGTATGATTAGCTCATCTGCAAGCAGTGTTGTTATCATGGAGCACAGCCATGCAGGCCGAACACTCACATAGAGAAGAAACATTCCCTCAGTCCTAATGCTGCTGTTTTAATCGCCACTGTGTGTGTGTGTGTGTGTGTGTGTGTGTGTGTGTGTGTGTCAACTGTACATGTGTGCTGCATGCTGGATCAAGCACAGTACAGAGCCCACATGGTGCTGTTAATGAGAGCATGGCTAAGTCCTTGTGCTAACCTACAGGGCCACTCGGGGTTTGGACGGCGCTCTGCTTTGCACGGCGCCACGAATCAAATGCACTTCGTCAGATGTTTGAACAGCCAGAAAGACAGAATAGTTTGTTTTGTTTAGGTCTTTCTGAAGTGATCCGGCCTTTCCTGTGAGGTCGGGTGGGGTTTCCTAATCTTGCCTGAGTAAACTGCTCTCTCCCCTTCCTTTCCTTGCGTTTATCATCCTATGTGCAGCTAAACTGAGCAGACATCTTACCACCTGAGGCTCAAACCACAATTTGGGATATGATGTTGTTTCCCCAAGCTCTTTGTTTTGTTCATTCAAGTGTGTCGCACAAATCTTGATAACGCAGTTCATTTCCTTATTTCAATACAACTCGTCTTTTGGGATTTTTAGAATTCTCTTACTCTAGCCCCCCTCGTGACTCTCCATCACAATGTGTTCAGATGTTTCAGAAATGACAGGCTGTCGTCTGGATTTGTCATTCGGAAAGTTTTTTGAGTAAGTGCCCGATAGCAGTGAAAGGCAGAAATGTGCAGCTGTGTGGCTGCCCTCCAAAAGTCCTTTACAGCTGGTCGGCAGAATAACTGACATGGCTGTTTTTAGTTTCCAGCAGGGCTCTTAATTTTTCCCCAAAATGTGCATCTCTGCACAATAACAAATGTAATACTTTACTGTGTGGTCCAAATACATGTGATTGAGTGTGAGGAGTGTTTAGAGCTATGACACTGTAAGTCAAATACCGTATCTGTCGCATGTACAATCCAACTACACGAATCACAGTATCAGATGCTTGCAATGGTTCCACACTATGTGCCAACGAGCTAGAAGCACTCAGAGCCTGACTCTTGTAGTCGTGCCCAGTAGCCATTTGCAGAAAGTTTTAAGCTGCGGTACCTCTGCTGGTGATGCTCTCCTGGTTGACCTCACTGAGGTGAGCGACGCTGCCCTGGTTGGAGCCGGCTCCCATACTCTCCCCATCCATCGAGGTCCAGCCAAACAGAGTCGCCTCAGAGATGGCAAACTGCTGCATGATGCCTAATGAGGGAGAGCAGTAACAATGGGGAGAGCTTTTAACTCACTGCAACACAATTAGAGATACGGTTCCTCAAACAAATCCCCAGTCCCAGCTTTGCTAACACACACACACACACACACACACACAAGTTAATTAGTAGCGGAGGAGAAAATACAAAGTGTTTAGTCCAAGCAGGGATTCTGTAAATGTTGCAGACAAATATATGTGTAGAAACAACAAATCACAAATTATTAATTCAACTTTGCCAGATGTACCAGATGGGCCAGAACCAATTCGATTTTCCAGAATTCAGTGAAGAAACATGGTGCACCAGTGGGTAGCAAAAATGAATATGTTGTTATTAATTTACGTAAGTTATGTTGCATTGTTGCGTTATTACGTTGCGTTGTTACTTTGCGTTGTTACGTTACGTTACGTTGTTACGTTGCATTGTTACGTTGCGTTGTTACGTTGCGTTGTTACGTTGCGTTGATACGTTACGTTACGTTGTTACGTTGCATTGTTACGTTGCGTTGTTACGTTGCGTTGTTACGTTGCGTTGATACGTTACGTTGTTACGTTATTATTTTGACACAAACCATTCTGGATATTCTAACCTTAACCACGTAGTTGTGTTGGCTACACAATGTTAACCATGTGACATGTTTCTGTAGGCTGATATGAAACGTATTCATGAAACATAGTTTTGGTGGCGAAACGTCAACAATCAACGTATCAAGTGGTTGGCAGAACAAAAGTTGTCTTTTTCACAATTAATGTAGTATTTTTAAGTATTTTGTAGTATTTTATTTTAGTTTTTTATCTTTTTAACAATCTGAAATGTCAAAGACGCTTTTCAAACCACGCAGATGAACTCAACAGGACTTGTTTTTCTTCTGGTTCTATATGTTGTGTTTATACCTTTCTGACAGCGCATCATGTGCACACTCAGATGTTCCCTCACCTGCAGCAAAGCGAGCCTCCTTTTCGCCGTCGCTCAGGTCGCTGTAAGCGTCGTTCTCCATCCTCCTCTCCTTTTCCCTCTGCAGGTTGTTAAGTCCCGCGCTCCCCGGCGGCCCCGCAGTTGGTTTGCCCCAGCTCTGCCACTCGATCATGTGGGCAACGCGACCCTGGGCCATGGCGGTGGGCTTGGTCACTTTGTCCTTCATGGAACGAGACACACCTACAACAGGTATGGGGGCGGAGCAGGAAGGCCACATTCACACACGCACACACACACACACACACCAGACACACACACAACACTGTCAGAACTACTTCTGGCCTCTGTGGTTGATGACGCCTCCAACTGAGGCTCAGGGGGGGAAAGTAGAATGATAATGAGAAACTGTGTAATGTTGTCGGGAAACTGTTTGATACATGAGACTGTAATAAATAATGCCAGTGGGGTAAGAGAGTGACTCGGCATGAGAACAAGACCTTGCAGCTAGTTTGCATTAATATTATTTTAAGATACATTTTGTAGTCTGTAAGGATTGTAAAAATTAATTTGCACATTTTATTAATTTTTGTTTGTCTTTATGTAGGTTTGTTGAGCACAGTTCGTCTATTTTTTAGCAACGATGTGCTTCGTTCTCACACTTTCACATCTGCTCCGTACAACCTCTGTCTGGCTTAATGAGCCCTCTCCAGCTGGGGTAGTCGGGGGTTCAAACGCGTAATGCCTCGGGAACACAATCGTGGGGTGAATATGTATCTGTTTGGAACAAACCGGCCTCTACCCTTTAAACCGCTGCTGCTTTCAAACGTCCGTCAGTGGAGTTAAGCCCCAGAATATCTACCAGCCACATGCTCATCAACCTCAGTAAAAAGCTTTTAAATATGTCGCTTTTCCTAATAATCTAAATGAGTCTGACAGTCACCTCTCACCATCTATGATAATGATGCATGTGACGAGGGATGAGTTCCTGGAACTCAACACATTTACTGTGAAAATGAATAATTAGGAGAATTGTCTGCCGGCCACTCAGCATTCAAACAAAGATGTCTTTTTGAGTTCAACGTATGAACCTCGCTGGGATTGAATTAGCTAAAAGTGTAAAATATTCTGATGACTATTTGAGTGAAGATCCTATGAGTAATTCTTGAATAATCAAATAAATTACTGGAGGAATCTGCTCTATAATAATGCAGACCTTTGCTGAACAGGTCAGAGGTCAGGTGACTCGAGCTCACCATAGTGACAAATTGGACAGGGCTGCCTGTGTGCTCGTTATAGTTTGTTGAATGGAACAGCGAGGGACAAGGATGACTGCTGAAATGCTGAAGAGACCCATATTAATAATTAAAGCCATTACTCATCTCTTGGTAAACAGAATAAATGAGATTCATTAGACTTTCTGTAATTAAAAACGTGTTGCAGAGACTGAGAGAGGCAGAGGAAAGTAATCCTTGGGTGTACACAGAACGTTGAGACGGGTCCACTGGCAAATCTCAGCCCAATTAAGATGCAAATACAGGATTCAAACCAGGGACATGTACTCTGAGTCAAACGCTTACAGAGAGGCTGATCGATAAAAAAATGAAATTAAAATCAAACGGGCATGAATTAACAGAGACGGAGCTTCGGCAAATTGCTCCCCCGGTCCAGGGGGGCAACTTACAGGCTGAGTTATAAATAGAAACAGTTTTCCCCATCAAACACTCCCTGCAGAGACTAATTGGGGATGGAAATAGGAATGGAGAGAATGGGGATGAGGGACGGTGTTGGGGCCTCGGCTATTCAAAGGCTCAAAAAGATCATGTTAAATTATACCAACAGATTTATTTAAAGTGCACCAGACACGAGACAAAACAAACAGTCTTTACACAGACGCACTTGAGGTGCTACACTTAAACACTACAAAGCACAGAGCACCACAGTTTGAAGCACAAAGCACGAGACGGCACACAAGAGGCTCCGGCCACTCGAAGTCACGACACGGCACAAATAAGTCACTTCTTCACAAATATACCGCGCCACAACACCACCACCACCACCACCACGTTACAAATACACTACATTTCCCAACACACCTGTGGAGATGCTTCAGTAGGTAATTAAAGTAAGTAATCTCACTTACTTTAGTTTCTTTGAAATCAAAGATCTGATTAGATTTCCATCAATGACTCCGCAAAATGTGTCATTGACGTCTGCTGTTGATATCAATGGAAAGAAGGGAAAGTAGGAAGTGATATAGGAAGGGGGCACCCACAGGGGTGACCATGTTGGCTCCAAGCTCCTCCTCTTCCTCCTCCTCCTCCTCCTGCTGCTCTAGAGTGAAGTTGTCTGTTGAGGCAAGGTTTGATTTACAAAATCCACCGTTTATGGGAAAGGTGTCAAGATCACTCCTGTTTTTTTTCCCAAATGTGTCAGATGATTTTTTTGGGGCTGCAAGCAGTGCAGGAACCAAGTGAAAGGACAGGACAGGCAGAATGGAGGTTTTTTTTCGTACAAACAAATCTCAAAGCAAGAGCTGCTCTAGCTGCAAAAACAAAAGATTAAATGTAGGTGGCAGTTTTGGCATCCTATAGCATAGAAGTTTAGTCATGAAATGGAAACATCACTGGTTTTAGTCTCTCTCCCCACATTTCCTGTTAGCTGTCTGATGTCTAAAGGGATGAAATATCCCCAAAAATACACAAAATCCTGACTAATCCCCGCTAGATAAAGATTTCATATTCAATTGTGATCTAGGCTTTCATGATGTTGTGATATGTTGGGATAGCTGTTCTATTTGAAGCATGAATGGTAACTGACCCAGCTCATTTTTATTGCTAGGTTTTTGGGGGGTTTTAGCAAGAGCAGAAGGCTCCATAATACCCTCGCTTTACTTCTTTTTACTTTGTTTGTCAGGCTACTCAGTTGGTGTTCACCAGAAAAGAAAAAGCACGACATTAATAACCACAAGCTTGTCTGATGGTGTGGGCATGTTGCTTTCTAGCCTGAACCGTATTTATGTTTTCTTTGACGTATCACTAATACATTCCTAATCAAAGTGAAGGAAAGAGATCGGCTATCGGGATGTATTGGTCAAACAAACACGGGACTTTCACCCAGGAGACTGCTGTCCGTGTCCCGTGTGAAACCACTTTCGTATTAGTCACAAACTTAATAACTTGAATAATGTAACTTAACTTGAATAACAAACTTATTTATTTTAACCCACACCATCTTTTACTGGACCTAGCCAAGTAGTTTTCTTGCATAAACATAACAAAGTGATTTTGTTTCGATTCAAATCGTAATCCAGGAGAAAAAAAGTTTCTCTCGAGACGTAAGTAAGAATGAAGTTTCGCTGAATGGGAACTTCATTTTTAGGAAACAGGGTCGTGCTTTTGTTACCCGGTGGCTCAATTGAATACAGTCCAGGATGGTCTGTTTGTGTAATAAATCAATTAGTTTTCATGCTAATGAGAAGGGACAACACTGCACAATGCACAGCACGAACTGTGTGTCTGGAGAGTGATCTACCCGCTATGTGCCCATATTTAAAGCACAGTGTGTTGCTGGATGAAAACTGCGGCACAATTGATCCAGATTAAAACTCTTTCTTTGTTTTTTTAAACTCCATTCTGCAAAGTGGAATGAATGGTTTGGTCATACAGACTTCAACCCAGCTAAGCTAATGCTAAATGACAATTTCAAACATGATCATACTGATTAGTTGAACTTGGTTTATACGCCCCATTTACTCTCGTTGGGAGTAAATGGACCCAAACCACACTTTGATCATCCGGCTGCTGCGCGACTCTGGCGCCATATAACCGTCTGAATCAGAAAGAAGAAAACAGAAATGATCTTTTACACAACAAGGGGAAAGTTTGACCCCCGTCACCTCTCAACAACAACTTCACCCTGGATCCTCCGTGGAGCACGTGGAGGCAACATGGGGGCTGTTTTACCATCTAGCAGCACAGACACACACCTGACACACCTGTCAGAGAGGACTTAGCCAGGGCACCGATCCCATAGGCCTGGGGGGGCTTCCTCTTGAGGCGAGGCAGAATGGAAGTAGTGTCCTCCATGGACGACTGAAGACAGAGAGAGAGAGAGAGAGAGAGAGAGAGAGAGAGAGGTGGAGCAGAGAGGATGGACAGGAAAATAAAAGAATGAAAGAGGAGAAAAGATGTAGATGAAAGGAAATAAAGATGCAATGTGACAGGAAAAGTGACAAAATAAGTTAAGATGAGAGAGAAAGATGAATGCAGGAACGATAAATAGAATAAAAGAAATCGAGGTGAAGAGAGCAGATGATTGAAGATTCAGAAGATGGTTCGAGGAAGAAGAGAAGGGAGGTTGGGTAATAGAGGGAATAAGAAAGGAGGGTTAATTATTCAAACACCTTGTGAATGCCTTACAGGGATAATTGCTTGAAAAGAACAGAATCACATATATATGTGTGTGTGTGTGTGTGTGTGTGTGTGTGTGTGTAAAAGAAAAATGGATGCTTAAGTGGTGATTCAAAAGCAATTTAAACGGACAACAGAGAGTCTTTGGTGAGCCCAGCAGCTTATAATCGGTTGGTTGCTGATATGGAACAGATACTGATAGATATACAGTCGTACTTTAACTGGCAGGATTTAAATACATGCAGCACAAAGATTAGATAAACAGTGGAAAAGATGTATTTATTCAGACAGGAATGTTCGAGCAGGTTTTCATGCGATAATTTGAGCTTATGTTGGAGGCTTAAACCCGTGTTCTCTAGTTCAACACACGTCCTCCCTCTCTCGCCAGACAAAGAGGAGAGCGCTCACGGCAAACCAACAAGCAAACGAATGAACACAGAGACAGAGCCCGGCTCCTAATGAGGTCCTCCCAACAGCTAATTACACTGTGTGGTAGATGTGACGTCCTTTTGAGTTTAAGTGCTTCTGCATTACTGCATGATATTATCTGGTCCCTCTGTGGTGTACGTACTAGTGGAGTACCAGCCATGCGTTATTCTATCTGCTCTAAACCCTTTGCATGTACTAGTAACATTATGTGGTGTATTAATACAGCAGCCTGTTAATCTGCAGCTATACAGATGTAGTTAGAAATCCATGATCAAGCATTTCCTCTCCATTAGTCTCGTGTCCACTGGAAGCTTGTTCGTCCTCAAACGCTATAAATCAGAATTGAACACATATTTAGTTCCAGCTCTGCAGAGTCACACTCGTGTGACAAACAACATCTGGAGATGTGCAGCAGCATCGTGTGCTCTCATCAACTCAAATCAGTTGTTAAAAGCTGCTGTTTTCATGACACGGTCTCACTCCCGACAGTGGCCCTCAGCTTCAAACTATTTCTTTGTTTTTTCATTCATCTTTTATATAAAATAATATTATTTATCCAGGGGAATCCCTTCGAAATTTAGAATCCCTCTTACAAGTGTTTCCTGGATAAGATGGGAGCGTAACACAGAAAACTGACTCAAAAACAAAACGGTGATAGTTAAAAACAACATAAAAACATAAAACAAAACCAAAAATCACCTAAAAGAGACTTAAAACAAGAGTGTCAACTTTTGACGTGTCGGGCACGGCATGTCATTTTCTGCTTTTTGAGCATTTTGTCCTTTCAAAATAAACTTTTGTGTTCACAGGAAGCGTAAAGTTTCCACTTGTTACGTGCATAAACTTCTGACGTGATGTACTTAGTTGTTAGGTTAACTTGGTCAGGTATAAGCTCTTGTTTTGGGTTAAAATAAGAATGTTTGTCAGCAAAAAAATAAGTAAGCTGCTTACGTAACTTCCAGACGAACGTTAAGTTTACAAGGTAAGTAACAAAAGTGAGGTAAAGTAGGTCAACTTTGTCTCTGTTTCACGCAGGACACTAACAGCGGTCTCCTGGGTGAAAGTCCCTGTTTGTTTGACCTCACCGTCCCCCTGACATCCTCCGAAGCAGAGTTTCTTGCTCATTATGACAATGACACACTAACAAGCTATTGACTGTTATTGTATTACAGGAGGAAGCCTTCACGTGGTTAAAGGGAGGATGTATGTCTCTAGGTTTACATCTATGTGTCTATTTCATCCAGTGTTGAGGTATAGATGGGGATAGAAACTCCTCAATGAAACTAACAATGTAGACTTGGTTCACCTGGTGAGAAAAACAAACGCTCCCTTTGGGTCAGCAAGGTCTTTGTGTACAAGAAACACTTTCTGTGTGAGTTTATTTACTTCTGGGCATATTTGAGTCAACAAAAACATTAACATTGTGCAGATGAATTGTGCTGAAGGTGCAGAAACAGTTGAGTGGTGATGCACTTCATCATGCGGTGCTTTCAGTTAAAACTGGGACTTGAATGAAGGCTTCAGCTGTGGATAAGATAAGCTTATTACAGCCTGTTATCTGTCTCTTTGTGTATATATATATATATATATACACACACAGTATACGAGGCTTGCCGTACAGTAGATTAGCAGAGGGCCAAGAGAGGAGACGCATGGGAGGGACAGAAAAGAACAAACTGTGGGATAAGAGAGAGATAAGAGAGAGACGGAGAGTGGCAGGAAGTGGTGGGAGGATAAACCAGTAGGATGTCAACGCATGTACTCAAAGACCAAACTCAGGTAGTGGGTGAGTGATGGAGGGGGAGAAGGAGATTGAAACAAGGAGACTTACATTGATTCCTTCCCAGGAAACCTCGGTACGGTCATGCTAGGGGAGCGAGGAGAGGGGAGGACGGAGAGGGAGGAGGGGAGGAGGAGAGTGCAGGTATAGCAAAGGCGGGGAGAGAAGAGGGAGGTTTAAAATAGAGAAGAGGAGAAACTGGTCTTAAGGCTTAGTCCTGAATGTTTTTAGTCCTGAACATTAGGGCGTCAGCTGTTTCCTGGTACAGTTTAAAATGTCACATTAATTTTTAAAGGTCATAAAACTTTTTACTTGCAGTTACTTGAGCTACTTTATATTTTAGGAGAATGTGGCACCCTGCATGTCATCGTGATTGACCCAGTTTTCATTTTATACTAAAAACTTAATAATTCATGGGACAGTATTTAATGTTGAGTCTACACAGTGTTTGTGTATCAGAAAGTCGTTCGTTTTGGTCTTAATCAAGAAAATGTTGTGCTGAATTACTTATTTGAAACACATCTCCGGTAAACATAATATCTGAACTGGTGCTTTTGTGTGTTTCTTTGTGGAGAAGCTGACACTAGTGTTAGTCGACTAGTATCAGGGCTGTTATATTCCAACAGAAAAACCCTTTAAAGCAAAACATTAACGAGAATCGCACCAAACACACCGCGGCTTACTGTGACCTCATCACATACGCATTTAGATTTGGCAATAAGATGATTAACTCACCCTGACTGTGAGGACACAGAAGAAAACAACAAACATAGTTTAGTTGTTTCTTCTTTAATCGAGTCAAACTGTAGAAATAGGCCGAAGACTCAGGACGCCATCAGATGTGAAATACAGACAATACGTAGTTGTGTGTGTTAGTGTGTGTGTGTGTGTGTGTCCCTCTCTGTCCATCCACACGGCCCAGAATGTTTAGGTAACCAATGGATACCAACCCTGTTGCCAGGGGCAACAGCAAATCTGATCGGTGACCAAACCCGGACACCATTTATTGTGTGTCCTCATATGCACACACACACACACACACACACACACACACACACACACACACACACACACGCACACAGACAACCATGCATAGTCATCATACTGTATAATAGGCACAAAGGCATCGGGGAACATTTTGGGACCTGCGGTCGCTCCAGAGACTTTAAATACACAACGCTGTCGAAAGAGGATCTTTTATTTTATTAATTTTTTTTGTTCTCATCTTTGAACATCAGGTCTTTTGTCGCAGCGCCCCAAAGAGTTTCTCCACTCGGCACTCAGAGCTCGTTATCATAGTTGTACCGTTCAGAGCCACAGATCGCAGACGGCATGAGAGGTGACACGGAACACAAATGCCCCTAAACATCGTGTCAGAGTAAATGTGTCCTCACGAGGCTGCTGCTGCCGAGGTGGTTAGAAACATGCATGGGCTAATGAAATGTGACCTGAAGGATCCTAAATCCTTAAAACTGTGAGATCATGCTATAATACAGAACCCTTACCGATGTTATGAAGCATTAGTGAACGTAAAGAGGAGACCAGAATCTGAACATTTGAGTCAGACTTCCCTTTAGTGCTTCGCCTTTATTAGTTTATGGAAACGCTCAAATTATTATATTTAATTTTGGACCTTTTAGTCTCTCAATCTACTCTGTTTAATATCCTGCTATAAAGCAAGGAGACTCTTGTCTGTCTCTATTTTCTATCTCTAGTATCTCAACAACAGTTCATCCGTTCTTCTTTACACTTAGCGCGTGTTTTGCTGTGGACTCACGGATGCTTTGTCGAATTTGTTTAATTTGGACACGCGACACGATCGATAATACAGTTTGAATAAGCGCCAGCGAATGGCGCTCCGGTGCCGCGGTGGGGGCGGGGCTTCAGGACTGAGTCGAGCAGACTGGTTGGATGCTGGATATGCTAACGTTAAAACCAAACTCCTCTTCGCTTCCCGGGAGTCAACGAGCAACTAGCAGATCTAGACAATGTTGCAAGCGGCACTTCCTCGGGGCCAAACGATTGGCTATAGAGCTGCGCCACAAACATTCACTGGAAAAGACCGGGAACAGAAAGTGCTTCTGTTGTCCCCGACACACACTAATGGGTTCAAAGCCTTCGTCTGTGGGAAGGGTGTGGCATAAAAATCCAATTTCAGGCACTCAAGTGGATGGCTAAGAATAAAAAGCCTTTAAAAATACGGGCTTTTAAACCAATAAAATGCACTAACCGTACTGGCACACTTGTCTTTCTCTACTTTGTTTTGAAGTTGCTTCACAAGGCCATTTTGCTTGTTGATTGATTTATTGTAGATAACTGAACACTAAAACGTTCTGTAATAGATATGAGTAAGCTGCTAGCGGCACATTTAACCAAGCTAACTGGTCTGTGATACCAAAGATATACAAAAGAGCTCTATTGGACTGCTTGCTCTCTTCTTTCTGATGTCTTGATTCTCTCTTTCTGCAGAAAAAGTGACCAAAGCCAACAGTAATAACAAGTTCATAACAGATATATTGAGTCAACAGTGGGGGGGGGGGGAGTGTTCTGCTTGTATTGTACTCTCTATTGTGTGATTTCAGATGAATTTTTACATAAAAATCCAATCTTGTGCAGTTATAATGGAGTATTGTTCATTCCCATTAGATCATCTAAAATAATAATAAAAATGCTAATGCTACAGTGATAACGTGACCGATGGAAGATGGACAACCGCGTTTAAAAGTGGCAATAAAAGACATGAGTGCAGAGGGCAACCAGTGTACCGGTGGTGGTAGAACATTAAGATGGAGCCCGGCCTCTGTCTTTGTATTTATTCATGCTTTATTCAGCAGCTGCTGGGCTCCGGGACTCCACGAATGAATATGAATGTAGGTCTGACTTGGTTTAAGGCCTTATTGCCCTGATTAACATTTTTCCTCTGGTGTCAAATACAAAGAACGGTTAGCAAATTGAAAACCATTGCCGAGCTGAAACTGGAAGCTGGAATTAATTCTGACTTCCTGCAGGCTCACACTTTTCCCCCTCTGGGGAAGCGTCGATGTAATATTCATGTCAGAGATGTTTATTTCCATGGCAAGTGAATGAGGAATAAGAATAATCCTCCTCTAACAGAGCAGCCGCTGAGACGGCAGAGGGATTTAGCGAAGCCCCGCACAAGTCACCGGTCGCCTTGTTGGGTTTTTTGGTGTCGGATCCACATTAACAAAAGCAGGGAAACATCTGGGGAATCATTCATACAGAGGCAGCGACAAGCAACAGCTGGATCACGACTAGACCTGAGCTGTACTGTTAAAATAACAGTCAGTGACATTTTCTAAAGTGAACAAACACGATGTTAATCACCAACACTCACTGTGTGAATCTCTCACAGCAGACAGACTGAACTGAACTAATTGAATGATGGTTTATTTAATCTCAAAAGCTAATGAACACGCTCAGCAGCGGGTCTGAGACCGATGTAAATGAAGTCTTTTAACAACTAGAATGAATCACTGCCAGATCTGAGGTGTTATAGGATTATTACGCATAAGAGACAGCAATATATTATTTAACGCTTATGAATGTTGTGTAAAATGTTAATGTTCTCGGTGTTTAAACCCTGCAGACAGTCAAACAACTCACTCAAATTATAATAATCTCCTTTTTGCATGGAAGCTCTTCTACTTTCTGTTACATTAACTACGTCCGCTAATGTAATACTAGTACTGAAGATAGGAAAAAAAATAAATGATCTTTTGTTAAAATGAGTCTTAAGATGTAGCACGGTGAGTGTTGAAATATCAGCAGCTGGCCCAGCTCATCAGTCGGTCTTCAGAATTGATCAATGACCCGTTTTGCCCCTTAAATCATTAAGAAAAAGCACATAAAGAATTAAAAACTGTGTGTGGGAGGTTTCAAACATGATTTATAATTGTCAAACGTGTGACGAGTTGGTAATAGTGGTGTCATCTCTGTCCTTGAAATCTCTGTGTGTGTGTGTGTGTGTGTGTGTGTGTGTGTGTGTGTGTGT
>NW_022280140.1:740832-751521 GCF_004355925.1 Anarrhichthys ocellatus
TGTGTGTGTGTGTGTGTGTGTGTGTGTGTGTGTGTGTGTGTGTCATTAACACAACTTGCGTCAGAGGTCGCAGGATTTGGATTCAGAAGCACCACTCAGTGTGTGAATGTTAAGCTCCCCTGGTCAACTGAGGACAAAAACATTCAGGCGTCATCACCACCTTTGTAGTGTGTGTGTGTGTGTGTGTGTGTGTGTGTGTGTGTGTGTGTGTGTGTGCGTGTGCTCATATTTTGTATTCAAATAGACATAAAGTATACAACAGCTGAGCTCGTCCCTGTAGTCTCGCCAACAGTGTATTTTTCCTGAATGGCAGTGAGACGCGGCGGCATTGTGCGAGCAGAAACTCAAATCCATTCAGCCACGATAACATTGACGGTCTCTTATTTAACGTACGTTCTCAGCTCGACATTTAACTCTCCGCCGAGCCGGTTTAATCATCTCTTTGTGCTGCTGGAAGTCCCACCTTAAAGCGTTTTCATGAAGCAGACAGTTTACACAATAATAACTACCTATTTTCTATACCTTTTTTTATCCTGCGCAGGGTGCTTTAACATATCCCAGCATGCATTGGACAAGTTGCAGGGTACATAACTACTTTCTATTGTGGTTATGTTCTTCTTTCTTATGATATAATGTGCTACAGATATATTGCTCAGTCACAGCAGGAGCATGCTACAAACCATTTCACTATACAAACTGAAGAAACGCGATGATTGTCCGACAAAACTGTCCAAAAAATGTATGAGAAATGTTAGAAAAATCTGTTAATTGTGTCTGTGACAAATGAATGAATCTCTTGAATTCTGGGGTTTTGGAAGTCTTTCTCTCTTTTACATCATTAGAAGTTTGGAGGCACCTTCGGTTTAAAGGTTTAAAGTGTATCAGTGGGACAATAAGTCACATAAAGAACACAATAGTGCATAATAGAAACCGGTGATAGGATGTTGTACTACATGCCAGATAAGGAATTCATTTAAATGTTGTGCTGTGGGATCATCTTGGTTAAAGAGCTGCTAATCTTTAAAGAAGTCATTCGTTTTACTACGACGTGATGCAGAATTGCCGTTTCAGAAGCTTTTTACACTTTCAACAAAAACCCTGGTGGGAAACATTTCAGATTCTTTTAAAAAAAAAACTCTAAGAAATCAAATAGTGGTGAAATAATTAGCAGCGGCTTTCAAGAAAAACGTCTTTGCGGCATTATCGTTCAGAAGCTCACCTGAAGTCTAAAACCCGAGGAAAACCTCTCGTGGAGATAAATGAAGTCTTGAGTTCAGCTTCAGCTCAATTTCAGTAAGATCTGTTTGTGTTTTCCCTCCTATTAGTCGGACTTGTGTGAATTTCGGAAGGTGTATACTCGGAGGAGATCTGATAGGAGCACTCAGTATTGATCGGACCTTTAGTGGAACCACAAACAGGCTGATGTTTCAGCTAATGTGCCTTTCACCGAGCCCTAATGCTGCCGGGACGTGTCCCTGCTTAAGTTGACAGCGTTTAATGTGTGAATGTGAGTCCAGCCGTCTCTGTCCATGATGAGCTCATACCTTTTGATTCCTGCGTTCATTAGTAAAACATGAGCTGTTGTTTTTTGTGTCTGGGAAGTTTTTAAGGCGGTAACTTGTTCAGTGCAGTGTAAAAATAAAACTCCTACATAGTTAGCCACACTGTCCGGCTGTCCACCACTTTGGTCCAGACTGAAATATCTCAGCTAGTTTAGTTTATATACACAATTTAGAAAATACACAAACATAACGGAGATAATTAACATCACAGTGTAGGAAGAGGCAGGAAACCCACTGGGCTTATTTGAAGCCATAATGTTTCACAATATTAAGGAGAACACAAAAGTAATATACATAAGATATGACATATTATTGATATATAATTACAACAATAACAATACTTTTTCTTCAACTTCATCAAATTTTCGATGGATTTCCATTGAATTTGGTACCCACATGCATGGTTCCCAGAGGATGAATACTGACTTTTTGGGGGGGTTTTAAGTGAAATGTCTCAAACAACTATCGGATGGATTGCGGTGAAATTTACTTCACACATTCATGTTCCCCTCAAGATGAAATGTAATTGGTGATCCTTTCATTTTTCATCGAGCGCCATCATCAGGTCAAACCTGCAAAACTAACAGCCTCTGCTGTGCTAATTAGCTAATATTAGCATGCTAACACGCTAAACTGAGATGATGAACATGGTCGGGTTGTTGGTGCACCCATGAAAAGCAGTGGACAGTTATTCGTAAATGACCCACGTAAGGCAGGACGTGCAGGGCTTCCTCTAACAAAGTCCGGTGACGTAAAGAGCGAAGTCAGAAGTCCTGAGGAGGTCAAAGTGGATGAACGGATCAAACAAACACAGGACTTTCACCCAGGAGACCGCTGTTATGAAAACCAAGTCAACGTTGACGTATTTAAATTATTTTGTTTGTACTTAATTAACACCGCGCGTGTAAGTTTCCAAGCAATCTTTCTTATTTCAACCCATTAAACCGTGAGCTTTTCCTAAACCAAGTAGTTTCACTCGTGTTGCTGGACATCCGTAGGAGAGCTCACAGAAATTGAATCATACGAGTGGTTGTGTGAGAAAACCTTATGGTACAAGGTAAACATTATACCTGCTAAAGATCAGCACCTTTCTCAATGTGAGAATGTTGGCATGCCCATCCCATGTAGCATTTAGCTTGCTAGCACGGCTGAAGACGTTTAGCCTTGTTTTATCATCTTGGGTCTGAAGTTTAGATTTCTTAACTGTGCTGTTCCGTTAACTCTTCATTTGTTGTGTTACGTTAAGATCTCTCTGTGTAATCTTACAGATTTCATCTCTGATTTTCAGCCTGCACTTTTGTCCTTCAACTTCTACAACGGTGTGTTTGCGTTTCTCACTCTGCCTGCATAGTGTTTATTTTGTCTCTAGTGCTTTGTTTGTCGCACTTGGTCCAAAAGCCCCATCTTTCTCAGCGCGAATCATCTCTCTGAGCTCCCGTGTTATACTTTTTCAAATCCCTCTCCACCTGCTGGCCTCCGTCTGGGCAGGGCTATAAATTACACAGAGGAGTCATGTTTGTGGAAGTAAACAACTCGAGAGTTGCCCTGAGATCAGTACTCGACAGGAGCAACACTTAATCAAAAATACATTTCGCTACTGATTCCATGACCACCAAATGTCAAGGCTGAGCCACAAATATGTGCAATATATCAAAAGTTTTATAGAAATCACTTCTGACGAGGCTGGCGAAGAGAAAGTAAGAGGAAATAAGCGACAGGTTATTTCCATCTTTCCATTACAGTCGTAATTAACTTAGAAGTAATTTTGACAAATATACATTTAACGTGTAATAAAGGTTCTGATGCATGTCGACCTTCCTACCTTGTGTAGGAGGAAAAAATGAGAACACTGAAGAAATGGAAGCAGCAGCCAGTGATTGAAAAATAATAAGATGGATGTCTGCGTTTTTGTGTTTTTCTCTCCCCCCCCCCCCCCCCAACCCTTCATACTTCTCTCTCTCCCCAGGGTCCACAGCTGAGAAGTGATACATGGCTCAGTAATAGTCTGAGCTCCAGGGGAGAGCGTCTCCGTGTCCTCGGTAAGAGACTATCAACACACACACCTTCACACCCAGCCACGCACAGACAGTCACCAGGGTGCAGGCAAACACACGGGAGTACACACAGATTTGACTAATATCAGCTTCTGGAGGCCGATATGTCCTCGTTTCTTTCAATTTCTTTATTTTCTCTCGACAGATATTGAGACATATTCAGCAGCTTCAGTCATTAATATTCTTCTTGTCTGGTTCGAAGGAGCCTCTGAAAAAGCATTTAGATCGCCAGACTTTTGAATGAAACAAATACTAGTAGACTAGAGGAGGATTCATTCAGCTGATAATCACAGTGAAGTCACAAAGCATTACAGTGGCATTTGTTGTATTTCTCTGTACTGCAGCACATTGCATTTAATATGAAACAATGAGGGTAAAGTGCTGGTTTTCTCTTTTAATTTGACGTACATTTACATCAGATGAATAGTGAATCAACTGTAGCCCTGTTCCATGCACGGCAAGCTATCACGGGGCTGATACATGCAGACAGACCAACATTCACACTAATTTAGAGCCTGTAATTAATTAACTCCCAACAGAAAGCAAACTCCAGCTGATTCAATCCAACGTCAGTCTTGCTGTGAGGCAGCAGAGCGAAGCACTTAACTTAACTCTCTGGGACAAACTAAGATCAAGTTTGTCTTTATATACAGTATAGTAACGTGTTTTTTTAAATATTTTATGGAAATGATTGGCTTTATTGGACAGTTGGAAGTATACACACAGACAGAGGCATAACCACTCAGTTGCCACAGACATCTGTTGTGATGATCTGACAGAGAAGAACAACATCCCTCTGTTTGGCCGTAAACACTTTGGCTTCCTTGTGTTTTGTTAGAAAAAGATTGTCGGGGTGCATTGTCTTAAAACTGAGCGTCCTGAACACCCTGAAATTTGAGTTGAAAGAGAGCACTTTAACCTGCTGGTCATTAGAAGACTACTCCACTAGTTTAGCATCACACTGATCTAATATTGTCCGTCTTACTTTTCCTACATTACCCACAATGCCGACAGTTCAATCAGAGATTCAGATGTGTTATGCTAGTAGTGGCTAATGTAGCATCGAGCCCGTGGAGGTAATTTATAATATAAACTGGACACGGAGCATCCGCTCAGCCCTGCTTTCCTATTTGTCCTAGTAGCCACTGGTGGTATTGCAGCTACAAATCCACAAGGGGCATTTTCCCCATAGACCCCAATGTTGACTTTTTCTATCACATCTTTTTGATTTCATGAGACTTTATGTTTGTAAGACTTCTTGAGAGAAGCGATTTTAAAATCTGTGACCTAAACGCGGAAGCTAGAAAACTTTTTTTGGCGTAAGCAGCAGGCGAGCACTCCTCATTGGACTGAATAGGTGCCATCTTGTGTTCTGATAAACTCACCTCTTACAGGCTTCACACAGCTCCCTCCAGAAAGACTGAAGGCATTATACTACTTGTTTCACATGCAGCAGTACTTTGATGGGTAAAATTGGTGGAGTTCTCCTTTAATTCACCTAAATTCCAATGTGCTGGAGTACAGAGACAAAACAAAACATGTAGCACTGTCCTAATGCTTTCTGACTGTAGTGCAGACAAAAGACAACACACACACACACACACATAGTGAATCATTTATCCCTTTTCAGAGTTTAGATCTGGGCGACCTTTCTACGGACCGATGCCTGGCCGTCTGACAGCAGGAGGCAGTTCTGGGTGAGTAACAACGCTTCTTTTTCTCACCTCTAAAAGATTTGAGGAGACAAGAGGCGACACTCTCACGCAACGTCATTTCTGTCTGGACTCTGTTCAGATGTAAGAGGAGAGCCGAGGACACCGGCACTGCCTTTTGTATTCTGTCACAGTGGCTTTCAGCAAAATGGAAAAATAGATTGAGGTGTGCAGAAACGATAGAGGCATGAAAAAAAGATAATAGCATTTTACCTGATCCCCATCTTTCTGTACCGGCACAGCATCCGCTGCTGGAGAGACAAAGAGAGAAAGAAACAGAGGGACAGACAGAGAGATATGAATTAAAGATAATTTCATTATCACAGGTGCTTCAGTATAGCTACAGGTATCAGACCATGGCGGGAAACACAGACGCCAGGAAACATCAGTCCAGAATACACAATCGCTTTGTCTCAGCTATTCATGAGAGGGGAGGACGAGCGAGGGACGGAGAGACGGGAAGGTGTGAGTGAGGGACGCTGACAGAGAGAGAGAGGGGGCGGAAAACAGTATGTCAAACTGATGCAGCCTTCAACATGCTCGCTGGGGGAAATTGACCACGCTGTCCACTACTTCTCTCCCTCGCACACAAACACGCCGGGGCTAAAATTAGATTCATTATCCACGCCAAGCTTTGGCACACAGAGGGCACAACCGGTATGAGTCACGAAGGCCACAGATGATTCTGAAATATGTGAGGGTGATGAAAAGGGTAAGCTATTCTGTTAGTTGTTATCATAAGTAATGCAGTGCTATTTTAATAATTTAGAGGCGATAGAATGGAAGACGTGCAGTTGACCAGCCAGAGCCTGAAGATTTGATGATGACTGATTTAACCTCTCCTTCCCATTACACTTGAGTCTGACCTTAACGTTAAATGAGTCCAGTGCAAACACCCACGTGAAAAGCATCCACGCATCACTGCTCCATCATTGTCAGGTTAACACTGTTCAGTGACAGTATTCCAGCCTGGTAATCAGATGCATTTCTCCGACATCGTCTTCGCGTTGGTCAGCATCGAGAGACGCATCCGTCTTCGCCGACTTCATTGTCAGTCGTCACAGACGGCGTTCGCAGAAGCGGTTGCCAGGAACACTTAATTTAACGTTTGTCATGTCGGTCGAAGATTTATTTCTCTGCGAGTCGACTTGCATCGACCCGCGAGGCTGTGTCGCTCTCATCCAAGCTTGTCTCGGGGTTTTATTTTTTGCCATTTTCTCGCCATTGACTCATAATAAATGATTTGTGCATTGTTTTACTGAATTATTCTCTCAAATGACTCAATTCACTCTCTCCCTGCAATAAATGATACTCTTATTGTAGCAGTAGGAACTGACGTTACAGGTTGTTAGATGTGTTGCAGAGATACTCCCCCCAGGTCTCTCATTCTGATACAATTTTAATGCCAAATTGGATGTGGTTTCAGTTCCTTGTTTACTCTTTGCTTTCTAGTTTGGCTGGTGGTGGACGTATGCTGACGTGTAAAGCACGCAAAGTAAACAGTAAAAACTGTAAACGTAATAAATGTAACACCAAGCGGCATCCTTTGGTGCTGAGAAAGGAAGCCAACGCAGAAGTGCTAAAAACTACAGTTCCTCAAATGTTCCCTTGAGGTTCCACAAGCGAGTCAATCTCCACAGACCTCCATGTTAAAACTTAAAAGCTGAAATAAACATGTTTACAGCTTGGTTCAAAAAAAATTGTGGTCGCTATAGCTAATATCCTCGTTCATGACAACTGTACAGAGTGTTTAAATTATACTTAAGGGCGTGGCTGATTTGAGTGACAGGTGGGCGCTGCCTCAGCTCCACCAACGATCCACCTCTTTGCCCATTTTCACAGTTAGGCTGTTGGTCACTGCCAAGATGGCAACGGCCGGAACCGCCCACTTTGATCTTCACAACGTCTCCTCAGAAACCTGGGTGACGTCACGGAGACTACGTCCATGTTTCATACAGTCCTTGGGACTTATTTTGAGTGCAGAGTTCCTTTATCTTTGACATCCTTTACATGTATTTTATGGGATATTTTTTCTGTTCTATATCAAAAGTTTTCATCCCTGAAACCAGGCCACGTACTTTTAAGTACGCCTTTTGTCAAATGTGAAAATCTTGTTTTGCTTTTTCTGTCACAAAGCTCACAATGACTGAGCAGCACTTTTATTATAGATGCCGTCGACAGATGGGCAATTCTACTCAGTCTGGGGAAGATGACACCAGGATTAGAGTGGCGTGTTAGCGGCGGAGAGATAATGAGTCAGCATCAGTGCCGGCTCAGACGGTGGAGCGGTTTGGGATTTGAGACTGAGATCTCTCTCTTGGATTCTCAAACCGAGCAGGAAAAGTCTGAGGAAACGTGAAGTAGAAGCGACCGAAAGATCACTTATTGAACCCACACCCGGTCTCTACTTCTGCAGAGAGAGGTCGAAGAAAAATTAACAATACAGGAGGTTAGATTATTAAAGAATGAGTATGTTTATGTGCACACTACTAATCCATTTAAAGGAGCAATATGCAACATTCAGAGCATAACTATATAGCAGCGAACAGCTATTGTCTATGTAAAGACATGGTGGAGTAATGTCTCTGTTAGCGCTGTTAGCATCATAAGCTACAAGCCACCGACTGTTAAAAGCCATTGAGAGGCCATCGGCATGTTCCCAATCTCGTATTAAGCTCCTTTAAGGAAAATCCTGGTTGTGTTTACACATATACTGGCATCTAGTCCCACAACAAATATACATTATGATATACAGTAAACATGGTCAGAGGTGAAGAAGTGTATTTCCTCTCAACAGCTCAGCTCTAGACCAACCTAATACTTTGTATATTGATTTTTAACATTATCTACAAATGGAACCAGCAAGCAAAACAAACATGCTGTGTTTGTTCTATCTGATTCGATTGCGATACTTCACGATAATTCAGTTTTAATGCCAGTCAGCAGATGAGCAGCCTGCAAGAACGGCAACCACTGAGCAGGAACTCTGACTTTAAAATCATGTAATCAGGTATATATATATATATATATATATATATATATATATATAAAAAACTCTTTTGTGACTCTCTCCCACTCTGTCTGTCGAGCTGTCCTCGTTGCTCCCGGCATGATTCATGAGCTCTGGGAGGGTTGTCAGCCGCCGCGGTTCACCTGCTCATCCAGAGCCCCCGAAGGCCATAAAAGCTGCCCATTAGCTCATTTTCTGTCTCACTTCCAGCTGGCGTCCACCTTGTATGCTTTCCTGTTTTTTATTTGGCAACTTTCAGCACCTACACAGCCACCTGTTATTTTGATTCTTTCATCATTTGTTTGGTTATCAAATGTCCAAATTTCCCAAAGTGACGTCTTCAAATGACAGAAAGGAGCAGTAAATCACATTTAAGAATCTGCATTAATGACTTAATTAAACAGTTAATAAATTATCGCAATTGTTGTATATTTTTAATTGAATCATTTAATCCCTACATGCAACGCTCTTGCCGCTGATTTGCCTCATTTTCCCACTTGATCTTTCGTAATCTATTTTTGATCAATTGCTGATCCTTTGTGTCGCAGTCCCTCAGCTAGTTTGTGCCATTGGGTACATCCCAAGTCTCTTAATTCTCATTTCCTCGCTCCTCGATCCTCGCTTGAACCGGAAGTTGTTCTGCGCCGCCATATTGACGGCCGTCCCAAAGCTCTTATTTAGCTCTGAGGATCGAGGATGGAGGAGGGATCTCTGAGGAGCCATGAGCGAGGACCCACGAGAACAGACTTACAGGAAGTCTTTTAACGGCCGACACTTTTATCGCATCGTTGGGATCGAGTAAAAAATGAAATCTCTGTCCAGTGTAACGTCGCCAGCGCTGAAATTAGATTAATTATCCACACCGTGCTTTGGCACAGGGGGCTGCGATCGCGAGGCCTGCGATGTTGAAGGAAATTAGATTTAAGTGGCGATGAAAGGAGAGGCCTCCCCCGTGTTAACACTAATTATTACCTCAATCTCTGATATGAGAACTCAGATGAAATGCTGCCGCTCCTCCTCGTCGCTCCTGTTGGATCCAAAAAAGAGGCTGCAGGAGACACTGAAATACTTAAAGTCAAGGGCTTTGAAATTAGTCCAACTTCAGCGACAAATAACAGAAGTCGAGTGAAGGGTGCTTATGCGGAAAATTGCTTAAGTTGTTTGAATATCACTCGCAGATTGTTTCGAGAGAGAATCATCTTGAGCTTTCTACACTCTCGCCAGGAGAACGCTTCATTGTTCAAAGCCACGTCCTCTCTCTCATCTCCCTTCTGATGAAAAGCTGATTGAAGCGGATTTAACAGCTGAAATCAATGAGGCAGCCTGGACTGACTTATCAGTCCACTTCGATATTTCTTATGTACTGTATTCTCAACATATAGCCCGACATCCTCATTGATGGCCGTCCGCATTGATCCGGCCCCTCCCCCGCTGAAGGGAGCGATGCCGATCGACAGCGCCTGAAAATAACCTCGGCCTTCACACTCACTTCATTGGAGACTTAAGCTTTCCATCCAAATCAATATCAATAAAGCCCTTTGAGGAAAAGGGTGTGGGTGGAGGTGGTGGTGGTGTGGATGGAGGAGGAGTGTGGGGGGGAGGGTAGAAGATACAGTTCAGAGATGATGTTCTTCATCTCAAGGGACGAGAAATGACAGCTCCGTACCAAAGTCGCTCCGAGCGATCGATTTGTTGAGTAGAAGAAACCGACTGAAAGGCTTCAATTCAAAATGCTTTCTATCCGCTTGGACAGAAGAAGACAAATGCTCCGCACAAATACTTGTATTCTATAAAATGCTGCTAGTGTCTAACATTATCAGAGAAATAACCCTAACCCAAAATAAACATTTAAAGGGCCAGCGTGCAGCATTCTGGAGGATCTATTAGCGAAAATGTAATATAATATTCATAACTATGTGTTCAGTAATGAATGATTTAAACTAAGGATCGTTGTCGCTTCGTTGGCTTAGAGTAAGCTCTTCAGAGGAGCCGGTCCTCTTCAGAGAGTCGGCCGCGTCGCACCGCCATGTTTCGACAGTAGCCCACGACGGACAACCCAAACGCCAGCTCTAGAAAGAGCCTTTTACTCGAGCCAGAGAGAGCAAAACCGAGGTACCGCCAGCCGGTGTCTGACTTCTCCTGGAGTAGAGTTGTTAATTTCTCATATTAGCTACATTTACACACAGAAACACACATTATAACACATTATTGTTGTTATTATGACACATTTTTAGGCCTGACCCAGGACTTCAGGTGAAGGACAACATTTGCACCGAAAGAGTGACTTCGCCAACATTGTTAGTCTCTCTCTCTCTCTCTCTCTCTCTCTCTCTCTCTCTCTCTCTCTCTCT
>NW_022280140.1:751531-767668 GCF_004355925.1 Anarrhichthys ocellatus
TCTCTCTCTCTCTCTCTCTCTCTCTCTCTCTCTCTCTCTCTCTCTCTTTGTT
Organism: Anarrhichthys ocellatus; assembly: GCF_004355925.1. NCBI lineage: Eukaryota > Metazoa > Chordata > Actinopteri > Perciformes > Anarhichadidae > Anarrhichthys > Anarrhichthys ocellatus. The sequence goes on from NW_022280140.1 coordinate 751,584, forward strand.
AATGAAAGGCGTGCAGTCTTAGTCATGACTCTGCTCTCTGTGAGTACATTTGAGATGCGACTCAGGGGATCCTGGAGGCCATTTACTCCTCACAACACACCCACACGCATGGAGGCACATACAAGCAAGTCAACCACACACACACACACACACACACACACACACACACACCGACCGGAGCTCCGTGTCGGAGCCACGGGGGAGGAAGGAGAGGGGAGAGAGAGAGAGAGAGAGGCAGAGGGATGCTGAAGGCACTTAGAAAAAATTGAGAGGTGGAAATATTAAAGAGGGAACGAAGGGGAAGAATAAAACCCAGAGATTGATTGAAACTCAAAACGGGATAGGGTGTGTCGAGGAGAGAACAGGAAGAGCTGTTGGTTAAAAATAAATTAGATGTTGGGGAAAAAAGCCGGAGAGATAAGAAAAGGAGGAGGGTCATAGTGATGCAAAAGAAGCAGAAACATATTTAGTTTATACTATTTGACACCAACTGCCATCACAGATATGAATAACCCAAATTTAAGAATCTAAAAGTATTATTAAATACTGCAATCACTTTGATAGCATCAAGGTTACGTCCTGATGATTAATTTGTCTTCTAATGTTTGCATACGTTTTATAACACAATAAGAAAAGAGAAACAAAATATAGCAGACCGAGAGGAGACTTATTAAAAGACAATCTTTTACTGAAATGAGCCCACAGCAGCATCTTGTAAAACAGCATCATGTGTTTGGACTAATAAGTGTAACAGATGGCAGTATCACTGATCACTCCGTTGCCATTTGATGGACATTTACCCAGAGTTCCCTGCAACACCTGGAGGACACGCAGCCTGCTTCACAGTCATTACTGTCACTCAGTATCAGGCGACCTAACGACCGTTTACACTCTGGATGACTTCTTCTTTTTGTGTTTGAAGCGGTTTGAACTCAAATCGTTTGAATGATCGGTGCTCCCGTCGATCAAACCGGCTCCTCGTCCGCGATTGAAGGTCCGAGGGTGCGAGGGTCTACGAGGGTCTGTCTTAATTTCAAGAGTCAGCGCAGACCTTCGTGGTCTTTGTTTGTAGAAACCCAAAGTGATATAAACTGAACCGCATCATATAGTCCAGTTTTTGGACCTTTTAGGACTCGTGAATGTTCACCTCTAACATCATTGTATCTGCTGATGGATTCAAAAACATGTAATGCTCATTTCATGGTTTCTTTTCCTCAATTATTGAATCCAAGACCCAAAAATATTCAGTTTACTGCCACTGAGGACAATTAAGCAGCAAATCCTGACAACCGAGACGTTGGAATTATCCAACGTTTGTCATTTTCTTTTGAAAATGCTAAATCAATTATCAAAAGTTTTAGATTAATAATCAAACCACATAAATCCTCTTGTGCAGCAGAGTGTTTGGTTTTGTGTAATTGCGTGACTGGATTTACTATCACAACTGGCACAACTCTGATGTGAAAGATGCTAATTGTCGTCCGTTCTTTGCACTTTGGTAATTAATCAGATTCAGAGTCTGATTATGAGTTGTGTTTTGGGAGGCTGCAGTGCGATGTTTGCGTGTAGGACTGTGAAACACGCCGCTGGTTTGGTACAGTACTTGTGAGGCTGCAGACCTTTATAGGAAAAGGTCATTTCTGTTTGTTGCGCGTCACCAAAGTCGAACAAAGGACCACCAGATATAAAAGGGAAGGCCTTCTTCGTCATGACCTTACAGTGTATAGACGGGTCTAAAAATAGTTAGGAGCTGTGATTTCCATTGTAGTTTAAACCAAATGCCTGATGAGTGACAGTAAACTGTTTACTGTGGTGATCAGTTTCTGTATACAGTAACAAAGTGATGTATTGCGTCACTTCAGAGACTACGGAGTTGAAAAGGAATAAGTTAGGTTTCCGTTGTAATATTTCCGTTCATATTGAAAGCGCCGCTCTTTTTGTTTCGATGTCCTTAGGAAGCCTCGGCCACGTTCTCCTCGGGCTTTTCTTCTGTAGTCTGCAGATTACCAGGCCGTCGGTGTGGATGTTGGTGCCGCGCGCTCTAATCTGTTTGGCAACGAAGCAAAAGGTCTCAGGGAGACGAATCTGAGACATCAAAGAATGACAGAGAAGTGCTGTCTGCCAAAATGGCCTGCTGGAGCTGCACACTTCATTTAGCCAAGAACAGAGGGTTTTTTATTTTTTCATTTCAATCTGCTACACACTTCTGGCAATTTAGTTGTGTTTTTACTTTCAAACCAATGGAATACGTCGGAATTTCTCGTTGAATGAGAGATTCACGCATCTTTATGTATCTGTCTTCCAAGCTACGACAGAAAAGATATTAATGAAGAAAAACAACTGCTGTATCAGCATTAAATATGAAGAGGAGCAGCTGTAGAGACCAAGTCAGGAAGATAGGAAAGCTTTCTTTGGTTTAACCAAAAACAACAAACATTGTTATCTATTTCCTGTCTTGGTTAAGAACTGCAACTCCTTCGAAAAACGTCAGCATCAGTTATTTTGTGTGTAACTAATTTTCCCTGAAGGAGAAGTCTCCTCAAATCTCACGAGAGGCGACTCGTTGCCAGAAGACGACGGTGGAAAAGTGAGTGACGGTTAGAGAGAGGAAAGCAGGTGTTGTGTGAGTTTGTTGCGGTTGACTACAGAAAAGTGTGGCTTAGTGTTTTCTAAAAGATTTGCAATGCCGTGGCTGAGTCTTCAGCTGAGTTTAACAATGTGGATAAGACGTGAGACTTCAGAACGAGACCTCTCCTTGAGCGAGACGCAATAACCAACAGTCGGGGTAAAGGTAAAGAAAGACGTTTTGTTTATCTGTAGGGTTCTTGTCTTTATGTTGTCAGATACTTATTATAACAATGTGAGCCTGTCAGCGGTAGAAACAGACACTTTTAGTCGACGTACATTGACAATAATGACTTTCTCTGATAGATTACATTGCAGCCATCTTCAGTGTTCTCCCTCAATACTGGACAGTTGTCCCCATTAGACATTTAGACACAAAAACATGGAAAATAGGGTCCAGGTTGGAAAAAAAACAAAGTTACCCTTAATCGTTTTTTCACTAGAACCCAAAACTATGTTTCCATTGTGCTCGTTTTGTCTAAAACCCAACGACACAGAGAAAGCAGCAGGTTCTAACATTTGCATGCGTTTCAAATTTGAATTGATGAATGAACAAATTGTCTCAGAACTGTTCCAGCATATTGTTTGGTTTTCTTTTCAGAGCAACACAGACCGATTCTTTTGGTGCACTTAAACGTCCTTGCTGTCATTTGGGTACAAAACGAACAACTGCATCCTCAACTTAACAGGTTAATTAAGAGCAAAAAGATGAAAGCATGACAAAGACAAAAGAAATACACAAGAGGATGGTGAAGGGCACCAGGAGAGTAAGATGAGTGGATTTGTGCTATAAAATGTGTTGCATTTAAAGAGCTTTAACTGCTCCACAAGGAGGGAGGGAGAGACGGAACAGAGGGGAGGACTGTAATGAAGAGGGAAGGGATGCAATTAGGGAGAGAAGATGAATCGATTACTTCAGAAACAACAACAAAAAAAGAATACAGTTGGATAAGGAAGTTAATTCAGTATCAAGTATTACAGGAAAGAGAGGAAGAGGCGGGGAGAAAAGAAAAAGGTGATCAGCAGGACGGAAAAGAGGAAGCTGCCACGAACAAGCCATTTCCACAACATGCTTCACATGGACGCACACAAATACGCACGCATGCACCTGCACGCCAACACGCACACGTACATACACACACACACACACACACAGAGAAGTGTCTGAGGAAGAGCGGAACGCTGCAACAATAGGTCTTGACAGCTCTCTCTGGCAGAGCCTCGCCTGTCTGCTGCCATCGCTCTGGGCACTGGGTGTGTGCTTGTGCGTGTGTGTGTGTGTGTGTGTGTGTGTGTGTGTGTGTGTGTGTGCGTGTGCGTGTGCGTGTGTGTGTGTGTGTGTGTGTGAGGTGACACACGGCCTGTGACAGTGATCCCAAGTGAAGTCCGGAGTCTGACTCACCTCCGCTTCAGCAGCGGACGTTCTGAGCCGACACCAAACACTAAAGGAGCCCTGCTCACTACGGCTTGTCGGGGTAATACCTTCACCCATCCATCCGTCCATTCTTCTGCCTCACTGTGTGTGTGTGTGTGTGTGTGTGTGTGTGTGTGTGTGTGAGTGTGTGTGTGTGTGTGTCGGTGTGTGTGTGGCATATTTAAAGACGTCTTGGGCCACCCCATATTCCCTCGAGCTCCTGGAGGTTTCCGTTCGGTACTTGGCGTCCCCTCTCATGATGACCAAGAAAAAGCACAATGTTCTTTCTCCCTCCTGCGATATTTTTGCTTCTAAGAACCTTCTTCAGACTACGGATAGATGATTGCTGCTGTAATAACCATCCAGTTCAGCCTTAAAAACTCATGGACATTTTACTCAAACTGGACATCCTGGTGCTTTTTTTTAACACTGTGGTATTTCTGGTCTTTCCTTCATCCGTTTCTCTAAAAAGCTAAACCATGTTCCTGGGTTTTCTGTCCATCCTCTAAAATACATGAACGTGTACCGGATAGTGAAGCAGCTTTTATGAAGCTCTGACAGCAGTCGACAAAAACAACTTTTTGATCTACATCGACATCTTCACGCTGACAAAAGCCTTTGATTTACATTTAGAGACTCATTTTAATGTCTTGTGTGCTGATTCCAGGTCAGTTTAGGTCACTGCTGTGTCTTTACACTCTGTTGCAGTCGCAGCGAGTAACACACAAACACTGAGCTGTGTGTGCTCGGCCTCCAGTCACACCTCTTGTGATTTTATTTTCTTCTTGGTGTGAAGACATTTTCACACCCGGGGGGGAGAAAATACAGTTTTAGTAAAATTTGTCTCTATAAGTTGATGTTTCAGCCTTCCTCGAGGCAAACTGTAATTCTGTTTCTTAAACTCCCCCCTCTAAAAAAAAAGCTTTATCCAGGCAAGCAGCTTAAGAAGACTCAAGTTCACGCTGATGGCTGAGCAATTTTGCAGGGTTTCTATAAACAAAGACTGCCTCCCAACATGGATTATTATACAGTAGGAGAACAGTTTGTGTCTCTTTCCTGTTTCAAACATGACAATGTACCTCATGCACAAAGCCAGCTCCATAGAGAAATGTTTTTCCCAGTTTGTTGTGGATGAACTGGCCTCAACCCAATGCAACACCTTCAGGGCTGAACTGGGACGAGTCAGACTTCAGTGCAGTGAAGCCGGACCTAGGTCCGTCCTCGGTGGACTGGTCTCTGCTGGAGTCTGAGCTGAAGGAGTTTCTGGTGAACCTGCATGATTTCATCTGATTTTGCGTAGAATCCGACCCGGTGGCACCGATGACCACCATGAAGAATAACTAATTAGAAACAATCTTCTCGCTGATGGTCTCGTTAACCTTTGCAGGGCATCAGTATTAAATTGAGACTGTTTCATAACCAGTTCCTCTCTGTAACTTAAATAAAGACAAATGGATCGTTCTCATTGTGAAACAGTAGGATAACAAACTGTTTTTTTCAGGTCAGAGATGCTCACGGCCACCTGTCAATCAAATTATTGACCAGTCGCCTCGCTCCGTATATCCGTCACCTTCTGACTTGCTGCTAAAATCACACAATCCGCCTGAAAAAGTGTGTGTGTGAGTGTGCATTTGTGTTTTTTCCTCACACATGCATCCATCAGTCGATCCGTCAGCAGAAGTAGCGCTCAATATTGTGGAGTTGGGGAGGGAGGAGGGTCTTCCTGTGCAAGGCGATACCTCAGACACACCCAATGGAGCAAAACAAACACATCAGAGTGTTAAATAGTTTAAAGGTCAGATTTAGTAGAATAGCTTAATCCAGTCAAAGAATATTAGGGCTTTGCACATTAAATTAAGTCTATATCTGAGTTATGGCCAGATTTTCATGTTGTTGTAGCACCACCTAAATGTGGAATAACATCAGGAGTTCTTCAATGTCTATATGTTTTGTTTTTAAAGGTCTTCAGAAGGAACCAATGGGCTTGGTGCCGAGAGCATCAGACAGGAAGTCAGAAAGTATTCAGAGACGGACGAAAAGAGTGTTGGTTTTGGTCTTTTCGAATGGTTTTCATTAAGACAAATATTATAACTCTGACCTTATCCTTTAATATCAAAAAGGTCATCCAAGAATGTTATGATACCTAGAAAACGAGATCTCTTGCCTCTCCACTCATTTTCATCGAAGTCCGTTATGTAGTTTTCCTGCAAACTACCAGACAAATGGGCCGAGTGTCCTTGTCGGAGGTAAAACGGAAAGACCGAACGAGACACTTTGCGCTATCGAAGCATGTGGAGAGCCGATAGATAAGCTTTAGTGCTGGGACAGACTCCAGTCCCCCGATACCTTGGAGAGAGTAAGTGGGTTAAGACAATTAATTAACAAATATGTGAGGACAGTTTGTAGTTGCTGAGACTAAAACGGTGTCAACGAGCCATTTTGTTATCGTGTTTATTATGTGTCTGTATATGAAGTAATATGTGTTCACTTGTGGTAATTCCCCTTTTGCACGGAAGTCAATTAGGCAAGTACCGGTTTAGCAGCCTCTCAGTGGCTTGTGGGTGTCCAACCGTAGAACGGACATTCAAATCAAAGCAGCAGGATGCTCAGAGCGGCGGCCATTTTTATGTGTACCATTGCCATTGCGACCTAAACTAAACCGAATTACGCTGAGTTGAGGACTCACTGAGGTGAGATTTTAAAGTAGCAACTAAAACGGTCAGTGGAGTAGTAACGTTACACGGCAAAGAGAGCCAGAGTAAATAAGTCAAATCCACACACTCTTGTCACAGTGTAGGAAACCACACTGCTGTCGGCAGATGAGTGACTACTTTGTTTGGCTCCTTTTCTGTAACCAGTGTAGCATTAAAGCATGGTGGAATTTAGCTATCTAGCTAACTAGCGGACAGCTGGCTAGTTTGCTAGCTTGCTAACCCCACCATGCTTTAATGCTACACTGGTTATGAAAGTAAGCAGAACAGCGGGCTGGTGGCCGCGCTGGCTCCGCCTCCCTCCCCACCAATCTGGAGAACCAGCTTCTTAGCTAACTAGCCATCCAGAGCTATTAGTCATATGACCGGTTCAATGTCCGTTCTACTCCGATTCTATTTCTCTGATAAAAACACTCATCCTTTGAGGCTGAATCATTTTTTGCTGCAACAAAGAAATGTGTTGCATCCCAAGTAATTGAGAATCACACAATTTTCCTCATGAAATTAAGTCAAAACTCAGAGCAGAATACAACCCGTCTCCTTTTTCATTTGTCTAAAGCAGCACAGGCCAGGTGACATGACAAACACGAGCTGTGTGCAGTTTATAACATCACGGCTTTTGGGTATTCAAGATTCAAGCAGTTACCTCTGAGTGCCATTTAGAAAATTGTGAAATTGCCCGGTGCAGCTTTTACTGACTTTCCAAGCTGCTTGTCACATCTCTACAAAAAATTCATGTGGCATCGCAGCTCCAGGCTTTCATGTGGAGAACCTGGAGGAGTGACGTGGCCACGGAGCCATTGTGATGTAAATTTAGAGGGGAAGACGGGAAACTAGACACTCAGAAAAAGACACGCCTGAAGGAAGCATCACCTTCTTTTTCCATTACTGGCCTGAATCGATTTGGCTAAAAATAAAACCGGCAGGACTCCGCTCTGATCGCGTTGCAAACACAGATGACCGCACGGGCCAAGTGTCGCATCAGATTCTACTTGCATCATCCAACCTGTTTTTATTTATGTGGAAATGGAGCTGTTGTCAGCCAGACTGTTAGTCTCCTGCCAACTGACACACAGACGCCAAAACAAGACTGCACTTATAATCTAATGGATGAGATTACATCTCAGATGGCACAAACATTGACAAACAAACCTCTGTATCATGTAAAGATTTCATCATCACTGTCTTTGTAATACTGATGTTAGATGAAAGTAAATCTGCACAGCTGATTGTCATGAGGCAGTTTTTAAAAAAACAACATAATAGTTTTGATATTAACATGAATCTTTTTGTCGAATGCACCTTTCGGCACTATGAGCATGTTAATTGTGGTTGAGCAGCTAACCTTAGTAAGCAATGTTACTGCTCATTGAGCCATCCAATGCTGTATAATGACCATGCTGTTAATTAGGGGCTTCGGGGTTAAAACGTGAACTAAATATTCATGATTTCCACTCAGAGGTGACTAAATCTCCGGACTTCTTTTTTTATTTTCACAGGTGGCTTTTTTTCGGTAGCACTTGCGGTTCCAAACTTCAAGCAACAGATTGTGAGCATTTTATATTTGTCACTGCGGCGCCAAGGAGCAACTGTTTGCGACGCCTAAATACAGCTGTTTACGGCACCTAGAAAGAACTGTTTGCGGCACTTAGAGACATCTGTTTGCGACACCAGTTGTTCCCTTTTTTCTGTCGATTACTGCTCCAACGGGGAAATGTAATTTGGGAAAAAGAAATGTACAGTTTCAGCACTCTGGACTGTGGTGCCGCAGCTACATTCATACAAACACACAACAAACAACGCTGTCTCTTATTCTGAATCAACAGCTCAGCGATACTCTCATGTATCTCAGTCATAGTTTTGTTGTTTTTGCTCTTTTTCTATAGATGAATAAAGCTTAAACAGAGGGGGGTCAATGAGCAAATAAAAAAAAAAAAACATGATTCGATGATCAGTCGACAAGAGGCAAGAATGGACCGATCACATTAGACGATATAAAATTTTGGTCAGGTCTACCACTACTATTTACTTATCCAGCATGTTGTAATGTAAGTCAATTATTCACTCTCCCTTACTTTCTCCTTAGATACTGGATGTTCACCAGCTAACTTTGTCTGCCGTTTGGTGCAGAGAGTAACTCTGATGACAACTCTCTGTGGGTTCACCAGTACGAGCAACCCATTTCAGTCATTTGATCGATTGTTAATGAAGAAATAATAATAATAATAGCTTTAACTAGAAATTCAACTGTCTTAATCAATTATGATTTTGACTTTATTGCAATTAACATATGATCGATGCATTATTTAGTCGAAGTGTATCATTTATGTTCTAGCAAAAGCTATGAATTGACGCCCTTGTCTTTTTTTTTTAACTCTAAATGAAGAGATTCATAACGTTTTGACTGTGAGTCTGTGATAACACCTCCTGTCAAGCCCTCAGTGAGAACAACCAGTCCCACTGTGCTCCACTGCATGACCTTGTGCTTTTTTACAGTGTGTTTTATCGATGCCTCCAACGCATCTCTTTTTGTTTAAAAGCACCAAATAAAGGATGTTTTTCATGTGGAATGAAACCCTGCCTTCATTTGTGATGCTCTGTATTGCAGCGTCCAACTCCAGCTGCACTTCGCTACATCAGCACAATTATTGTAAACAAAAGAGCAGCAGCGAAGAGGACGTGCAGCCTCAAACAACCTCCACGCTGCTCTGCTCATCGTCAGCCACTGGCTCGGATTTGGAGGGAGATCTGTTGGAGTGAAAGCAGTTGCTGGAAGCTGTTCTCCCAGACAACAACAAAAAAGGCTCTGGCTTTCAGAGTCTCTGACGACGGCAGATTGTGGAGGGAGTGAGATGGCAAAATCACCTCCAACCTGTTTATTCTTTTCAGAGAGCAGCAGCCAACCAGTCGTCATTATTCTCACTTTAAATGACAAAGGAGTGCTAGCAGTCATCTGACAGTACAGACAGAACCACCTCTCTTTCCCTGCATATAAACATTTGCTGCTAAATCTACACGTCAGCTGTCACAGTCTTTCACTTCAAATATTTAAAAAACACACGGAGTGCCTATTTTTACCTCGCAAATCTCATTTGCTTTCGACTTCTGTCGCTGGTTGCAGCCAAAGACTATAAAATACTGACGTAGTCTCCGTGACGTCACTCACAGGTTTCTGTAGAGCCATCGTGAAGCTCAAAGTGAGCAGCTCCAACCATCGCCATCTTAGCAGTGACAACACAGCAACTCTAAAAATAGGTGGAGCTGAGGCAGCTGGAGACCTGAGACGGCACCCACCTGTCACTCAAAGCCGCCAAGCCCTCAATCATAACTAACATTAAGCCTTAATATAATTTAAACAGCTAAGTTACATAAATATTCACACTTGTCCAGTTTTCATGAATGAGAGAAAAACGTTTTTAGTACAAGGCTGTAAACATGTTTATTTCTGCAGTAAAGTTGGTCATTTTACCATAGAGGTCTATGGGGAATGACTCGCTTTTGGAGCCATGCTTGAGGCTTGTGGCCATTTGAGGAACTGCAGTTGGCTTCATTTCTCAGCATCGGCGGTTGCAGCTAGAAATTAGAGAACAAGCCCAGATATTTCTTCTGTGTTGAGTTTCAGCGATAGTCTCGTCGATAACTAGTCTGAATCAAAATGTCATGCTTTAGAAAAAGGTAGGAAATTTCAACAGCATCTCACTGAATTCCACGTCCCCAGAACCCCTCAAAATACCTCTCACATTCAGACAAACTGAGAGTAAAATGAGTCCAGGTGATCGACTGTGTGCAGGATTTAGTGGCTCCTTCACAGTCAGAAGAAATATTGATCCGACACACCTGTTTATAAGCTTTGTGGTAATTGTTCCCTTTCAGGTCTGCAATCGCATCATTTGGTCGAATGGTGTCTCACAGACGGAGCACATCTAAATTCCCTGATGTGTTGAATTCTGAGACAGATGTACTTGTTTATTTGACAGACTGAGCTGCATCGCAGGAAGATCTCTCAACGCCTCGGTCTTCTTCTGCTGGTTGTTTTTTTTATTGACGCGAGCTTCTGTCAGCTGCAGAAGTCATCGTTTCTCTGCTGTCCGAGTGACGACTGCTCGCCATCAGCTCTACTGTAACTGGAGGATAATTGAGTGTAATGGCGGCCAGCTACGCTTTGGTGAAATTGCACTCAACGGAGCCGAGGGAACGAATCGAGCTGAGGTGACAGAAAGAACCGCAATACAATGCAAAAGAATCTGCTTGTTTTATTTGTCTGTTTTTCTAATTCATTGCAATATTTCCCCCAGATCACCAGAAGGAAGACTTTGTTCCTTTCATTTGACATTTAATTCGCTGGCAAAAAGTCAAGGGTGAGATGTGAATGAGAGAGGAAGAAACCCAAGGAGGGAGTTAGAGAGAGAGAGAGAGAGCTGTTGACCCATATTTACTGTAACATTTTCCCTCCCCTCTCCTCCCTCCATCTCTCATTGACCTCCCTCCTTTTTCCCCCGGATCTATTTTTAGCAGCAGCCGCTGTCGCTCGGGCCAAATATAAGAATAGATGCTCCTCGCAAGAAACGCAGCAGGAAACATTCTGCAGGCAGCGAGTGGGAGGGATCCGTCTCTCATACTTGGATCTGATTTTTAGTGGCATTCTGGTCCTTTTAACTGTAGGAGGAGGTTTTATTGAACTATAAAAACAGCTTATTGATTTTGGTAAAACACTTGACGACTCCCTCTGACTGAAGACGATGGTGCTCCGATGCCTTCGCTCCATCTTCCTCGTTTTTGTCTTTTAACACTGGCTGCACGCTGACGATACTCCTCTTCTTCAAGCAGTTTGTTTTATGAATACAAACCATTATTTTTACTGTGAATGAAGTAGAAAGAATGTGCTCTTTCCCCTGCAATACCTGCTGATGGAGCTCTCTTTTACTCAGTTCGGTTGTGAGGAAACAATAACCTACAGAGAGGACATTTCTTCTATTCATATATGAATATTTGATATCTTAGACAATAGATTATGAACAGGATAAATGTGTTGTCCTGATTATTAAAGTCTTATTTTATGAACTTGTAATACTGACCCAAGTTGCTTGTTTTACTGCCAATCTTAGACTTTTAGCATATTTTGACATTGTATTAAGTGTATGTTGGGTAATCAGGAAGTACTAGAGCTGGTCTATGTTTTAATGATTGGGGCTACGAGAACAGAGGTCTCCTCTTTGGGGTGCAAACATGAACTAGACTGCGGTTCTGGACCACAAATGTAAACAAAATTGAGCAAAACCATCAGATGTTGGATACAAACTAGTTAAAGGAGCCCTGGGGAGTTTTTTTTTATAAACAAACAAAAGGTATGTTAACATCCAGTGTTTCTCCTCGAGGTCAAACAAACCGATGAAGAACGCATTTCCTTCCTCGTCTCAATCGTTTGAAACCTGCGTTGTTTAGATGTATGTTGACTAGCAAGCACTCTTGCATTTCGATGCATTTCTGCATATCTTTGTGCTTTAACGCCACCTTTGTATCCGTGGAATAGTGCGATACCACTGTCAGTGAAGGGTATCGCCTAACCGCCGGCAGCGGGACAAACAAAACAAGGATCCCCTCACAGAAAAGACCGTCCTCTGTGAAGCAAACATCTTCAAACAACACGTGTTTATGTCCCACGCTGAAGCAGGAAGTAGTGAGGTGTTATAGTGAAGACTCTAAAACAAGAGGATGGCATCAACTGTGTTTCCTACCAAACACAATGCCGGTTTATTTTACCCATGATGCATATTTTTCCCTCAACTTAACTGAGTAGATATTGATGCCTAAACATCACCAGGCCTGAACCAAAGAGGCAGCAGATATCAAAGATGTCTCTTTAAGACAGAAAAACAGTGGAAACTACAACAACAATGTTCATATTAACGTTTTCATGGAGGCGTTCCCCTCCTGTCTTTGATGTCCCCACTAGAATAGCTGTGTGTTCTCCTTCAGTTCTTCAATGCACTGGTCCAAACAATGCTGCCACTGTGTCCCTGATCAAGGTCACATCAAATCCATCCATAAAAACAACTGTTTTATGTCTTCATCTCTGTGGCTGAGTGCCGAGTGATGTGGTTCTCTCTGCACTACAAGAGACACCAGTCAGAGAAGGACTCTGACGTCATCTTCTGTTCGTTTCTGTAGGTGGCTATTGCTAATTGTGCGAACTGTCCAGTTACTGTTCTTCTATTCTTGTCCCAACAAGCTGGAAACGTGAAACACAACAAGATGGAATCACATGGTTGAGTTGTAGCAGCAACAGCGACAACACTGCGACCTCATACAACAGTCAGATGTTTTGCAACCTGCATTGTTTTGTTTGTTTTGCGCCGCACTTTTATTGCTCCGTCTCCCCCGTGTTGGGTCCTGATTTATAAGAAGAAGCTGAAGCGTTACCGCTGATTCAGTCTTGCCATCGCTCGCAGCGTCTGGAGGACACGTATACAAAAAAAAAAGAGAATATCAACCGGAGTGAGATAACGTGCCCGGCACACGGCTAGCTTAATGTGCTTTGATCTACTTCTGACAGCGCAATAATGGAGAGAGGGAAGGAGAGACAGGAGAGATAAGATGAGAGGAGAGACACAAAACCACTTATGAAACCAAAAAAAAAACACATTTCTGTTGGCTCTTCACACCACGAACCCCCTCAACTCCCTCCCCGTCCTTATCGCTCCTCATCAGCCACCTCCGTCCGTCCGCCCGCCCGTCCACCTCAATGACACTCAAAGGTCAGACGTTCCCTCCCTTTGTTTGTTTTCCCCCAGCAGCCTCCATTTGTCCTCATAAAGGAGCTGATGTGCCTTTGATGGAGCGTTTAAGAGATGCGGGGAGGTGATCTGGTACAATGAAGTGTGTGCGTGTGTGCGTGTGTGTGTGTGTGTGTGAGTGTGTGTGTGAGTGTGTGTGTGTGTGTGTGTGCATGCATGTGAAGGCAGGAAGCATCAGCTGCATGATATGAGACACACACACACACACTGGAGGAGTGACCATGCGTTCCTTGACACAGACTGCAGAGCAGTTTGAAGTGTGTCTCTTGGGTCTTTGTGTCTGTAGTGAAGAAGCTTCTGTAGGAGATTTAAAGCTGTGTGTGTGTGTGTGTGTGTGTGTGTGTGTGTGTGTGTGTGTGTGTGTGAGAGAGTGCTTCCATCTTTGTGAGGACCAGTTTTAGACCTTGAGAGTGAGGACATTGTTGGAAAGTGAGACATTTTGTTCTGGTCGTCACTTGTCTAATGTCTTGGGGTTAATGTCGAACAAAAAATTGAAATCTTTTTTTATATGAAGGAATATAAACTAAAGTGATGCTGTCGCTGTACTTTTTACAATTTAATTATAGCATAGAACAGCTTTTGTACATATACAGTGTCTCAGCTTCTGAGCCACAGCTGGTTAACTGACGTGTCAGAGCCGGCGTCGCTGTAGAAGAGTCTACAGTCTTCTGACCACTCAAAGTGCTTTAACACCACATGTCACCCATTCACACCCATTCATACACTGAATGGAAGGGGCTACCATGCAGGGTGCCAGCTGCCCATCAGGACTAACTAACATTCATACACCATCGGCACAGCCTACGGAAGTAATTTGGGGTTCAGTGTCTTGCCAAAGGACACATCGACATGTGCTAGCGGGGCCGGGGATCGAACCACCGATCCCACTAGACTAGTTACTTCATGTTATTTCAACCATAGACTACGTTAACGTAGTCATCGTGACATCACCCATTAGTTTGTGGACTGACGTTTTGAAGCCAGGAGTTCAGCATTTTGGTTGTCGCCATCTTGGTTTTTGGTTGTCGCCATCTTGGTTTTTGGTTATCGCCATCTTGGTTTTTCTTTGCAACCAGAAATGACACGAGAAGGCGGAGCTAAGTACAACCCAACGAGCTGAATAAGACTTTTTGGGGGCGACTAAAATGTAATGATTAAATTCCATGAAGTGAAAACACAGTGAAAAGGTTAACGTTGTAGAAAGAAAAAACAGACAACTCCCAGACTGGACAACGCTGTGGTAGCGACCTGTCAATCACAGTAAGCAATAAGTGTGGTCTGTGTGACTCTAAATGGACCATAATGTACTAAATGAACATCATGCTGTATTGAAGAAGACTTGAAACTAGAGATTGAGACCATAAACTCATGTTTACAATGTTTACTGAGGTAATAAATCAAGAGAGAAGTAGAGTCATTTTCTCATAGACTTCTATACAACCAGAGGAGTCGCCCCCTGATGGACAGTAGAGAGAATGCAGCTTTAACACATGAAGCATTGGCTTCACTTTTCAGACCCAGATGCTGCCTCCTGCTGTGTAGGCTATAGCCTATACGAGTTGTTGATACAATATGCTTTTCTTCCTGTAGCATTAGTTATACCGTTAGTAATTTAAGACCAGTTAGCCGAGCTTGCTAACGTTAGCACTGATTCCCACAAGACTTTTCATTCACGTTCACGTGCAGCTCCCACACACTCAGCGCTGTGTTTGTCCCAGATTGGTAAATGGACTGCATTTATATTTAGTGCTTCTATCCAAAGAGCTTTACTATTTCCATCTCATTCACGCCGAAGGCAGCGAGCTACCGAGGCGCCGGCCAAACCTTTGGGAACACTTTGGGGTTCAGGGTCTCGATCAAGGACACTTCTGCATGTGGAGACGCTGGTCTGAGTGGAACTAAAGTGATATTACCAACTATTTCGAAGCCCACACACACTGATATTGCATGAATCAAATCACTAGTAATCGAGTTCCTCTACTGAAGGGGACGCGTCACTGCAGGAAGACAAATAACACCGACATGTCTTATTTTTGGTAATTATGTCAAAACAAACAGGGAAGTGTATTCAGATTCCTTTTAAAATAGTTTAAGTTCAACGCATGCAATGCCAACGGAAGGTCCTCACAAGTAGCTACCTATAGCATGGAGTCGTGTGTGTGTGTGTGTGTGTCGGGGGGCTACCGGCACCGTTGACTTTGCAGAATCGACCTACATGTGCAGAGCGTTCAGACTCACACCTGAGTTTACCGGGCTCGGTTCTGACTCATCCTGCAGGAGTCATGCTCCGCGAGCTCTCTGTGTGTGTGTGTGTGTGTGTGTGTGTGTGTGTGTGTGTGTGCCTGCGTCTTCAATTTATTACGTCGCTGCATGACGCACAGTAGCGCGAGACAGGAGAGAGAGGTGAGGGGAGGATATAAAGGAGGAGGGAGGAGGGGGTAATTTTCTCAGACACCCAGCCGGCAATGACCTTAGTTTTATGTCAAGGCGGAGGTCTCTCTCTCTCTCTCTCTCTCTCTCTCTCTCTCTCTCTCTCTCTCT
>NW_022280140.1:767678-777575 GCF_004355925.1 Anarrhichthys ocellatus
CTCTCTCTCTCTCTCTCTCTCTCTCTCTCTCTCTCTCTCTCTCTCTCACACGCACACACACACACACACGCACACACACACACACACGCACACACTCTCAGTCTTCCCGGTGTCATCCATGTGGACACGAGGACGTCAAGTCGCATCTTATTCCGCTCACATCCCGCTGCCTGTCTGTCCCGCCTCTCCCCTCCGCGTCTCCGCTCCAACACACACACACACACACACACACACACAGTGAGACGAAATCCCTGTAGTAAACTAACCAGACACTAAAAAAAGACTCCTCGAGTTGCCGGTAAAGAGCCGACGATCACGTCTGCAGCGCGCTGCAACTCCCCACCGGGCTTTTCTAAAAAGTATAATTTGTGCCGGTGCCTCGCTGCTCGGGCTTCATCTCTTCTTCTTAACATCTCCGCCCTGCAAACGCACAGACACGCATTCCATCCATCTATCCATCCATCCATCTATCTATCCATCCATCAGTCCATCCATCCGTCCACATGGCAGAATAGAAAGCGGTGTTTCTTACTGATGGTCCGGGATCCTATGCAGCCCATGTTGTCTCACAGAGGCTCGTACAGCTCGGGGAAAATAAAATCCATCCGTTCAGCGGGCATCTCTCCCCGGATTTCTTTCTCTCTCTTTCTCCTCCTCTTCTTCTTCTACTTCTTCTTCTTCTTCTTCTTCTTCTTCTTCTTCTTCTTCTCCTCCTCCTTCTCTCCTCTTCTTCTTCGCCGTCCTCCTCTCCTCCGTGTGTGAGAAACAGAGAGGGTGTGTATGTTTGTGTCATCCGCGTCGCTTCCTCTCTCTCTCTCTCTCTCTCTCTCTCTCTCTCTCTCTCTCTCTCTCTTTTCACGGTTGTCGCACGCGCCTGTTTGCCCCTTCATTGTCTTTTTGACTCTCGTGCACGCTCAGACACACACGCATGCATGAACACACACACACACACAAAGATACACTTATAAATAACTCACCAAGAGTTTGCTTATCAATAAGATCATTAATAATTGGTAAATGAATAGTTAATTCAACTTTAGTTGATAGTTATTTCAATGTTAAATGCTCATTAAATATTTTTTATCATTAGCTACACAAAGTGAGAAGAAAGCAAACATAAAAAGATAACAATAAGGTGCAAACCTGACATATATATAGACCTACAATATCAATATCAGGTTAACAGCATGGATCATAAATGTATCCTTCAATACTTAAAGGAATACAATCCTGCATTCTAGAAGGATTTAGCACATTTTCCATAAAAGTTCAATCTGATTTTAACCCAGATTTGATGTCACTGTGCATCAAAAAGAGTTTGCTTCCTGCGAATATCTTGCAGTTAAGAAAGAATAGAGAAATACGCCAGATTATTATAATTGTATTATTATATACACACCTTAAAACTGTGTTAGAAAGGTGTTAGTTCAACAGCCTGTAGTTTGAAAGAAATCATAGCAAGTCTTCTTACTTTAGTCAAAGGCAACAGATGTAAACAGCAAACCTTCCAGTAATGTAATCTGATGCATTACACCTTCATCTTTATGTCAACAAACACAGTGAACAGCATTATTACCAGCTTTTGACAAAGCAATGCATTTGTTTTTGTTTGTTGAACATCCGTTCAAAATGGCGCCTCAAGAAGGAAGCCCTTGTTGTTTTTAAGGGACTGCCGTCAGCATACTTTATGTATCTGAATCATCTCATATAAATATCGTGATGGGACGAGACACAAGTCGTCTACGTCCGAGCGTTTAAACGTTGTTGTTTTTCAGTTGCAGTTGTCGGGAAGCTTCATGTTTGGCTCATAAAGGAAACTTTAGAGCAAAACCAAAATGTCAGACGACGACCTTCAATCCAGTCGTATGACTGTAAACTTGTCCCACAACATGCAAAGTAAACTCCTCAGCTCATTCATCACCCGATGAGCTCTCTAATGTCTCATTTTTTATATATATCCATCGCTGGAGGATTTGAACGTTTTATTCTGCTCGAGTAATAGCGAGCAAATGTTGACGTGAGCGACATCTGATGCATGTAATACGTATCAGCCCGTCTGAGTCTGCAGCTGGGCTTTTCCTCTCAAACAATGCACTACAGCTGTCTCCCCCCCCACCACCATCGCACAATATGAATATTAAAACACACAGCGGTTCGGCTCTAAGGAGTGCAGTCGAGGAAGGACGGCGCTCCCGACTCTATTAACTCGATATCCATCTCAGACGGGGAGCAGAAGTGCAGCCCTCCTCTGTGAACTGCACACTCCATAAATACACAGACTGTCACAGCTTCTTTCAACACAAAAAGAGAAGTTTGAATAAAGCAAAAGGTCCTCTTCATTACACACCCGCTGATTGTGATGTCCTTCCAGAACGACACACGTGTTTTCTGATCCGACACCGCATTGACAATTCAATGTGATTATTTATCGCCTTTCAGTGAATCATATCGCGATGAAGTCATACATCATAGTATTGTGATACACGACTATATCGTCTAAATCGATAATAACAAGCACAATATACCTCAAATCTGATTATTTTGCACTAAAGTTCTTATTTAAGTGAGAAAACCATGGGGTTATTTCATGTAGATGTATTTATTGAATTATCATAAAACATGTCACATTGTGATATATGTCGTTATATGTCGAGATAGGAAATGAACTGATGGAAGAAGATAGATTGTCCCGGCCCTAAACAACGCTGTGGTTAAAGTAGGTCAGAGTGAGTAACAGATGGTTCTAGTTAAAACAATGACTAGGTTTAGGTTAGGGAACGATAGTGTTCATGTCTAAAAGAAACCAGCTTCGATTGTCTGTAAGAAACAGGAAGCAAACGGTGGTCAAAGTCAAAGGATTTGTGGCTTCATAACATCACAATATTAAGTCAGAATTACTTCGGGCTTCGTCTCTCAACATGTGTTGTTTTTGGGGTCTTTTCTTTTGTTTAAGCAAGAATTTAACAACAAAAAACACAATGTGCATATAGTGACCGATATTTACAGATAATCCTGGTTTAACACACTTTTGTTTTTTTGTTTTAATTTTTGTATTTTGTACTGTAGTATCAATCGTACTAATGAGACAAACTCCATGTTTTGTTGGAGGACTTCTCTCCAGAGACGTCACCTCGTCAATAGAAAGCAACAATTCTTACTCGGTAAGTTCAATGTCATCATAACTGACAGAAAGACGACAAACATAAGACCCACGTTGTGATAAAGTTGAATAATCCTTAAAAATGTTACAGCCTTGTTTTATGGTTCGTGGAAATGTTTTTTTGAGATTTACGAAGAAAAGCTTCTAGAAAGTCACAATATCTCTCGCCATGAAGGAGAATTTAATCCTTCAGGTTAACCGGAAACATGAAAGTCACAAAAAATTGGATATACGTGGTATAAGTATAAAATATGCCATACATCAGCCCGCTCTCACCATAGGGGTATAAATGACACAACAATTATACTTTTGTGTCCAATAACAACGTTGTTGTTTATTTTTTAATTTACATTTGTGGCATTTGTGAAAACGGTTTCTCTAAGTATTATGCTTAGTTTACTTATATATTTTACGCCCATTTACATGAACATAACATATACATATATACGTATGTATATATATATATATATATATGTATATAGTTATTTATATATATACTGTATATATATATATATATACATATATATATATATGCAGCATGCAAAGACACACTTAATGCATAGAGACTTGAGTTAAAAGACATGAAATAATTTTAAAGACTTATTTCTGGAGAAACCAAATATTCTGTCTTAAAGTAGTTCACGTCTGCCTCCAAGAATCCAACTGTAAAAAGTTGCGTCATGCCCTCAGGTTCTATCAGAAGAAGACGGCCGTGGCAGCTCCTCATCCTGACTTTTAATTACAGCTGCCCCGTCAGACCGGGCAGAATACTTCTGCTGAACGCCAGCGCACGGTGCCAACAGTCCGTCCTCACAGCTGCACCACAACGGTCTGAGGTGTTGGACAGATTTACAGTCCTCACTGCGATCCTGACGTCATCCAACCGGGACAAAAAAAAACATAATTACTTTTTGCTCCACTGACTCAGCAGCAACTACAACTCTGCTTCATCTCCGTGACAGCACACTTTTTAATTTTTTTAAAGGTAGAGGTTATATTTTATTTTAACGGTGGTAATCTCAGTTTAATATTCGGTCTTTCTCCACTTTATTTCAGTGTGTTTTTATTTTTGAGCTCGAGTCGCTCGGTGGATGAGCCTGCTGGCTCATTGAGACGGCTGAGATGTTGACAGCATGACAGTAGGGCACAGTAATGAATACCATACACACACACTCACACACTGCATGTAGTCCTCGTAAATGAAATGTAGTCTCGTCATAGTAGCACCCACACTGTTTATTTTCTGTTGTTGTCTCGGAGGAAACTCTACAACAATAAACACAAAACTAAATCCAACCAGATGCACGTCAGCTGACTCATTTTCCACCTAAATATGTATAATTTAAGGAAACGATTAGACCACAAGTGAGCGAATCAAAACGTGAATTACCAATTACACTATTTACGTTAACACTGTTCACCTTCAAAGGAATTGTGGTAATAATGTGGGCTGGATGATTTGGTTAAAAAAAAAAGAATAATGAATAAATATTTTTCCAATCTAACTCACTTAAGAAATAGTCACATAGATGTTTGTGTCCATTGACCTATTATCCTCGTTAAACTCCTAATTTATAAAACGAAGACTTAAATAACTCATTTTTTCTGTGTTTAAATAGATTAAGTCTTTGGACAGCAGACCTTCTGTTGAAAAATATGATCATAAATCATCGCACCAATCCATTAAAAAGTTGATATACAACAATATTGAATCATCATCTCAAGCCGGCAGCATCAAGAATATCACATTTCAGTCCCGAACAATTGTGAATTCAAAGTGCTTTCTGGACTAAATTACGTGCAATTGAGGCGTCAATCTCCAGCACTCTTTCTGAGTATTTCATGAGAACATTACAGTCAAAGACAAAGACCAGTACGAGTTAAAGGCCTGAAAACAAAAGCACTTTCTGTTTTAGAGTCACAGTCCAACAATGGGGCGCACTCATCTAAGAAGAAATGAGTCATTTCATTTTTAGCGTAGGATTTCAGAGCCAGAAATAAATGTATTTGATCCAAAGACTGGATGTAAGAAGTGGATTTATTCACCGTGACGCCACCCACTGGTTTGTGGACTGACGTTTTGAAGCCTTGTGTTTGTCATTTTGGCCGTCGCCATCTTGATTTTTTGCAACCAGAAGAGACACAAGAAAGTGAAACTAAGGATAAACGAAATACTGAATGAGACATTTCTATATGACCAAAATGTTACAATTAACTAAATCATCCCCTGCTTTATGGTCTGTTTGACTCTAAATGGACCATAACTTACTAAATGAACATCATGCTGTATTGAAGAAGACTTGAAACTAGAGATTGAGACCATAAACTCATGTTTACAATGTTTACTGAGGTAATAAATCAAGAGAGAAGTAGAGTCATTTTCTCATAGACATATATACAACCAGAGGAGTCGCCCCCTGGTGGACATTAGAGAGAATGCAGCTTTAACACATGAAGCTTTGGTGTCAGTCTTCAGAACCGGAGTTTTTTCCGACTGATTGGATTTTGGTGAAATAGATGTATTTGCATCGTTTGCCTGGAGTAAAGTGAATTTAATTTGATAAACCTTTGTGGGGCGCAGCAGTTGTCTCTGATGACAGTAGATATGGAGATTCTGATTTAGTCGTTTAAAGTTGTCTTTGGGGAAGAGAGGGAGACCAGGTGGATATATGACAGAAATATTGTGTCTGTGCGGAGGAGAGAAAAAATGAGGGATGATAGTTAGAAAAGAAGGAAGAAAAATAGAGTGAGAGAGAGGGAGGTAAAAACCCAAGCAAGCGTGGATGCAAATAAAACTTGCCCGAGAGAGTGACGGGATGGAGGGATGAAGAGGACGGAGGGAGGAAGAGGGTAAAGTCTATGAGTCATGCTGAGAGATGAGGACAACGAGTTCAGGCAGAGAAAATTTATGAGAAATATATGAGCTTCTGTGGGGAGAAAAAAAAACTTGAGTTGGAGAGAAAGAGGTGGAGGAGGAGGTTTATTAGTATTCTGGCTGAGAGAGGAAAGGCAAGAGAAGAGAAGAGGGGAGTTGGAGGGAGGAGAGGTGGGTGAGGTAAGGTGAGAACGAGGGAGAGACGAGGAAAGAAGCTGGAAAAATAGAGGGAGCTGACAAGAAGGAGAAATGTTACGTATCTTCATTTGAAGACAAAGAGCTTTCTATTTATATGTCTGCGTGTTACTGTTTGTGTGCATGAATTCATTATTGTACAGCTGGTTGCGTGTTTGTGACGAAGGACTCGTCAGTAGACAATTGTTGTTAGATTGCTTTTTAGTTGCAAAACAAACAGGAAAACCACATGACGAGTGAGAATTCAACGTCTGTGTTGAAGCGCTGTCCAATTCTTTGTTGTCCTTTCTTTATCCCGCAGGCCAGATGTCCTCACAAGGATAGAAATGGGAGGAAATTCACCCATCATTCAACCATATAGGACTGAGGTAAGGCTGACATGTCTTTATTCTTCTTTCTGATTTCCCCACCCTGTCTGTGGCTCTCACGTGTAAGCCCATCGGTTGCTACTGAAAGTGTAAAATTTGAATTTTTTAAAAATAGTCCCTTTTTGCATTTGTTGGGGACTATTTTCAGTGGCGGATGAATCCACATTTGTTGCTCTAGTGAGTATTTGTGGCAGCAGGAAGGTTCTTCAAAATAATCTAGAGTGTGTGTGTGTGTGTGTGTTCATGGTGACGAAGGAACAACAGTGATGTGTTTTTAACCACATTGGAGATTTTCTTTTCTTTATGGAGTCTATTAGCTCATCGTTTTGGTTTTCCTGCTACACGCTGTGTGGTGGAGTCTTACCAGCACCGACGCCATTCTACATGTCTGCCAATCCACAGAGGAGGTGAATGTCAACGTTTTTGGATTCGGTCACAGCAAAGTGACCTAGTTCAGTGAGCAACGGATAAGGAAGGTAACGTGGTATGATAACGAGTATAACAAGAGAGAAAGTCCACTAAGGGGGAGTGAGAAGGGAAGGGTGGTGGATGGATCAATTAAACACAGGACTTGAACCCAGGAGACCGATGTTCGTGTCCTTTGCGAAACTCAAAGTAAAGGTTGATTTTCCATTTGTTGTGAAATGTTACATAAGAAAGTCCCCTCAGGGTTGTTATTTGAACACAAACAACGATCTTTTTCTAACTTTAACCAAGTATTTTTGTTGCTTGAACCGAACCATCCGTCAACATTCAACGTATTCTGTGGTTTGCAGAAACGTACAATGGTAAAACCTCACTGCTCGTATAATAGTATAAAACCATTAGCAGCAATTTTGAGCAAATAAGCTCCTATAAAGCCACTGTGCACTAGCAGCTCACTACCAGCTCAGCACCGTACGGTAGACAGACCCAGTTAGAGACGGGCTGGTGAACAGAGTAGAGCGTTAAGCAGAGTTGGTTGAGACCAAAAGAAGAGCTAAAAGAGAGAATATTGTAGTTACATTCAACAGATAAACACAAACAGGACTCCAAAAGAATGATGATTGTATAATAATACGTTTCTGTGGGTTTATTTTGGAATATTGCTGCCATCTAGTGGTAAAGAAATAAAATCGCAATTTTTGTCCTTAAAAAAGTGTACGTTTTTATCGATTTTCATCCACAGATTTTTTTTTTAAAGTGACAAATGAAACTTGAGTCTTTTAAACATTGTAGGGTTAAGTACTTAATACGTTATTAATTGCTCTATTTTGTAGCTACTGTACAATTACTAATATTACTCTTTATTGAAAACAACTCATTAGAGTGCCTTAAACTTCAAATACGTAAAAAAAGGATAAAAAAAGAGAAAGGCAATGCTATTCCTAACCCTAACTAAAAAAACATAAATAGCTTCATTAAAAACTATGTTTTTACCTCATAAAATGAATCAGACTTGCTTACCAGATTCCCTATTGTTAATTTTTGTATTTGTTTTACTTTCTTCCTTCTGGATCATTTTGCTGTAAATCATCGCAGACTGACATCTAATCTCAAACAGCCACATCTGGCTGTCATCTGGAGGCTTTGAGGTTAGCTTTAGGATTAGCTCCAGGTTAGGAAGTGTTGAGGGAAAGGTGGTGTTCAGCGTCCTCACAAGTAACTCTTTGCAGATGTGTGCGTGCGTGTGTGTGTGTGTGTGTGTGTGCGTGTGTGTGTGTGTGGGGGTCAGGACGAGGTGACGGCAGTAGCGCGGCGGTCTGCTGGGTAATCCTGTCCTTGGCAGCCGGAGAACAGTAACTGCTCACCCTGACTGCTTAAAGAGGCCTCCACACGCAGGGTTTCCTATTTACATAACATTGCATCATTCCATGCACACACCGTGTTACAGTCATATCTGATAATAATAACTTGGGATAAGTTTTCTCACTCTAAAGAGCGACCTAACAGAAGCTACAAATCTTCTCCAGCGGTTTGACTTTCTCATCCTGCTGCAGTGATGTGGACGTGTACTCTATGGGCGTGTCAGTACTCCGTGACATCACTGTTGAGTGTGCAGCAGAGGTGAAAAAAACAATACTTTGTTGAGTTACTTTTAAAATCAGAAACAAATTCCACTAAGGTTTTAGTAAGGTTTAAGAATAGATTGTTAAATACTTTGTTAGGTTTAAGAATAGATTGTTAAATACTTAGTTAAGTTTAAGAACAGATTGTTAAATACTTAGTTAGGTTTAAGAACAGATCGTTAAATACTTTGTTAGGTTTAAGAATAT
Organism: Anarrhichthys ocellatus; assembly: GCF_004355925.1. Lineage (NCBI taxonomy): Eukaryota > Metazoa > Chordata > Actinopteri > Perciformes > Anarhichadidae > Anarrhichthys > Anarrhichthys ocellatus. The sequence goes on from NW_022280140.1 coordinate 776,532, forward strand.
ATCGTTAAATACTTTGTTAGGTTTAAGAATATATCGTTAAATACTTAGTTAGGTTTAAGAATAGATCGTGAAATACTTAGTTAGGTTTAAGAACAGATCGTTAAATACTTAGTTAGGTTTAATAATAGATCGTTAAATACTTAGTTAGGTTTAAGAACAGATCCTTAAATACTTAGTTAGGTTTAATAATAGATCGTTAAATACTTAGTTAGGTTTAGGAACAGATCCTTAAATACTTAGTTAGGTTTAAGAATAGATCCTTAAATACTTAGTTAGGTTTAATAATAGATCGTTAAATACTTAGTTAGGTTTAAGAACAGATCCTTAAATACTTAGTTAGGTTTAAGAATAGATCATTAAATACTTTGTTAGGTTTAAGAACAGATTGTTAAATACTTAGTTAGATTTAAGAATAGATATGTTTAGATGTGCTCATGAGTTTCTTAGAAATAAGTCATTCAGCGTGAAATTAATTTTTTTTAATGACTAAAATCGACTAAATAAATCTTAATTTTCACCTCACAAAACATGTTTTTGGCCTCAACTCAAGAATTCATATTGTTATTGACAATTTTTACACAAATGTCTAATAGGATAAAATGATGAAGTGATGACATTTTGGATATACATGTAGGAAATAGAAAGCATGCAATGTTATACAAAATGTAAAGACCCAGAAGGTAAATTTTGACAGAACGAATAATAACGTAAAACTGCAGCTGACAAAGGAAGGGACAATGTTTAATACATGTACATGTAATTTACCAACACACAAAAATAAGGTTTATTTGTAAGTAACTCTTCAGTACTGTGATTTTGCAGACAGAATATGTATCTGTATATTTATTGAATGTGGACTTCATTCACCATGAATCCTGTTGTTTTAGTTCATCCTTCACACAAACACATGACACATCAGAGCTGTGTTTTCTCATCACGAGTCACTGGAGCAGCAGGAATGATGACGTCCACACACACACACACTGATCACACGCACACACACGCACACACTGATCACACAGTCACATACTAACACACACACAC
>NW_022280140.1:777585-798822 GCF_004355925.1 Anarrhichthys ocellatus
CACACACACACTGATCACACAGTCACATACTAACACACACACACAGATCTCACACACACACACACACACATACACACAGACAGACAGGCTTCACAGAGCTCACAGTAAATGCCATGACGATTGATCTCACACTCGAGTCCGGCAGAATCGATACTCTTTGTTTTGCGCTCACAGCGTCGCCCGGCTGCTCGGCTCCCCGCTGCTGTGAAAAGGACTCCCGAAGCCGCATTTAGACCCCACGTCAGGTTCGTGAAAACCAAACAAACGACTCCTGAGGGCTGAGTTCACTGCCTCTGTGCAGAGCAGGAAAACACAGCTAACGGAGATGAGTTCTCTCGCTGTGTCATGAGGGGGTTTCATCTACAGGATATCATGTTGGCTTCTGATTTCTCTGTGTATGTGTATTCTGGATATTTTCTTTCCACTAGTCTGAAAGAAGACTTGAAGCAAAATAACCCAAAATCTCAAAATGAATTGATATTTTTTGCCTGTAGTGTCTCACCTAATAGGACTTAAGTGCAGTGACTTGAGAAAACAGAAGAGGGAGAGTTTAGTGTTGATTTACTGAGCACGAGTTTCCCTGTTCAACAACTCTGTGAAGATTTGTGGAGGAAAAGTCATCCATGTCTTAAACTGTCTTAAACTCTGAAAAACAACCAAGTAAATTGACATTTATACAGTTAAATACCGGATCTTTCATTTCTAAGTGCTCACACCAGTGGTTGTGTACAGGTGTCTGGTTGTACTGTCCCGTTACTAAAAGTTAATGCACACCTTCATTTTCAGGGGTCTTAGTATGAGAAACGGTAAAACAACGTCTGATGCATTTTGGGAGCTCTTTATGATGAAAATCCAGTCCTCTTTTCACCGTGTCCAATTACTTCATGAATAAAAGTTAGACTTAAATTGTTTGATAACCTCGTCTAAGCTAACATAACCTTAGAAAGTGTCAGCCGCTCAAGCGTAGAGACACAGAATTAATGAAGGAAATGATGAAGGAGTCGGCGGAATGACACATTAATACAAAAGGGAACTAAATGATAGAAAAGTAAGTTTTATGTGAGAAAATTAGAACCAAATTTACATTTTTTTTTACAATTTTATAACTCAAGATTATTCAAAACACAATTAATAACTTGTTTATTGAGTAAATAATTAATGAAATGTAATTATTTGTTGTTTTTTTACTTTCAAACTGATTAAAGTACGGCGCTCTTACAGTGTGAACTAATAAACAAGTTGGTGAATGACTTATGAATGAAAGATCCCATGCAGCTCACCTCCGCAGCATCCCGTCTCATTTACCTCTCCTCACCTGGTTCCCTGCCAGGTGTCCCAGCATCCTCTCTGCAGGGCTGATTAGAGGCCCCCTTCCTGTAACAGGACGACACAAGGACGACGGCCTCTGCGTCTGCCAGCAAAGCTCTCAGATTTAGTCGGCGTGTCCGAGGCAGACGAGGCTGCAGCTCGATGAAGACGGATGGTCTAATCCTGCGAGGAGAAGGCGGGTTAAGATGGCGGCCTCTGAGGTGACAGTCACACAGGACTTCATTTAATGAGATAATCACAAAACCGCTGTAGCTTCCAGTTTTGATCCGCAAGTCAGCGTTGTTTTGTTTTCTGTTTCTGTGACCTTTACACCAAATTATACGTGCCAACCTACAAAATGACATCTTTATTTATTTATTTTATGTCTCCCAACATAACAGCAGGAGTGAAAACATAATGTAAACTGATCCGGAAATGAAACCAGAGCAAAATTGTTGTTCTTTACATCTGACGACAGCAGTTTATCGTTTAGTTTTTGCAATTCGTCATTGATTGATACGAACACCGGAAATAAATAAAAAATATGGCAAAGGGTCAAAAGCAAAATGTCACTCAAAGAGACAACTATGAAAGGGGGCAAAACAACCACAAAGAGACACAATAAGACTGATAAATAACTCAAAATGACTACAAAAAGACACAATAAGACTACAGAGAGACCAAAACAACTACAAAGGGAAGCAGCTGTGAGGAGACAAGAAGAGACACAAAATGATTACAAAGGGACAGAATAAGACTACAATGACATAAAATGACCACAAAGAAACATAAAATGTCGACAAAGAGACCAAAACAACTACAAAACTACCAACAAAGAGACACAAAACAACATCATAAAGAGGCTAAACAACATTAAAGTCTGTGTCTCGTCCTATTGTTTGTAGGAGAGCTGGTGGTCTTTCTGACATTCTGTTTCTAAAAGTCAAGATGCTCAAACTGTGTCGGTGGTTCGTCTCCTGATGTGTTCACTAGAGGGCGCCACATAGCAGAGAGAGAGAGAGAGTAAACCTCTTTAACTGGACTGAAGGCACAGTTCAGGAGTTTTAATCTCTTATCTCCTTTCTCTTCCTATGACTGTTCATTGATCTTTTCCTACAACTCTTCTCTCTCACATCTTCTCCCTTTATCCTCCAGGTAGTGAGAACATCTGCTGCTTCTTTATCCAGTTTTATCCGACATCCACACACTGAGGAAGAAGTTCGACACGTCAACACACACACATGTCAACTTTAAAGTCAAATAAAAGCCTTAAAGTTTGCATGAAAAGTATTTTCTGGATCAGATTGAAACATATCTGTCCTGCCTCCATTGTCTTGAGGTCATGTTCACACTGTTCATCACAGATGATTAGTTTAAACTTAAATGCACATATTGTCACACTTCCAAAATGGCTTCTTCCTTTAGGTATGCCTGTCTTCTACAACATTAAGCTCCCATGTAACTAAACTGCATTCTCAATTACACACAGAAAAATAATGGTTCTTAACTGGTTCTTTAAAAGGCTGTGTGGTTCCACTAAGAACCATCACCCACTAAAGAACCATTTGATCTATTGGATGGCTCTACATTGTTTGTCATATGGTTCTTTGGGGTATTAAAGGGTTCTTAATTCATGTTTGAGTTATTTGGTGGCGGATGGTATAAATTTGCACAAAAAAAAAGAATTGAAAAAGGTTCTTTAGAGAACTTTTTTTTCTTTAAGTTCTTCAAAGAACCATGAATGGTGCCTCGAAGAACCAGTTTGTGATGACTCTTTGAGGAACCTTTTCTGGTTCTTTGAAGTTCTCTTTAAAGGTATTCAAAGGTGTTTCTAAGGAATAAAAAGATAATCCAAGACAAAATACGTTTCCCTCTAATCATAATTCCTAGTGCAGTTTCGTCTACCGCATTTTTCAGGAGACAGATCGGCTTTGAGATGCGAGAAGTCGTGAAGACGCTGAACAGACTCGTCCCGGTGGCTCAGCAGGTTTTATCGCCCACTTCCCTTCGTCTTCTCTCAAATCTGCTTCTTGACCTTTGTGGTGCGTCTTTCTTTATTTATTTTCCTCCCACATCCGCTGTCACGTCCACTCTTTAATGAAAAGGAAATGCTATAAATGTCATCGCCTTGAATAATGAAATGATCTCCATAAATTCAATCTTTTCATGGAGACCGATGGAGAAGAAAAACAACACAATATGATGTGTGGCTCTTAATTTGTTAATTATATGGTGTCCGCTGAAGACGCAGGAAGTTTTTATTTTATATTGTGCACTTCAACAAGATATATCAGCTTAACCAAAATAAAATTAATACTTCACATTAGGTGTGTCAGAGTCATGAATGAAAACAAATTATGGTCACTTATTGGGGAAGTATAACTGCAGTGTCACAGAATATATATTTGAAAAATAAATTGTAGTGATCCGTTTTCTAAGTCTGATCTAAAATTGTTGGCTTAAGTAGAGGTGAATATAGGTTTTTGCTAGGATCTTATTTTAAGTTCCTTTAAACAAAAAAGTATCTGTGAAACAGGTGAAAGAAAAAGTGTCAGGTGTTTGTTGTTGTAATACTCATGTCGGCCACAAGGGGCAGAAGTGCTCCACTCCCACCTGTTCTAAATACGACTGAAAGCGTTCATGTTTTCTTCCAGGTGCTTTTACAGATGTACACCTTTTTTTACCAGTTTTCACAGATTGTGACTGTTTTTCAAATGTTCTTAATTCGTAAACACAAGAGACAAAACAATCTAGGTCAGACTTAGAAAATGGATCACCATGTTATTATTCTTTTTTCCCTCCCAGGGCTTCCACAGTTAGCTCAAGTGCAGTAAAAATCAAACTGAAAAGCAACAGTTAAAAAAAAAGAGAGAGAGAGAGAGAGAGAGAGAAAGAGAGCGAGAGAGATATGATGATGGAAGAGCTCTGACTTCATTAGAAGTCATAAAAAAAAGTATTAAAAAATATTAAAAACCCACAAACCAACAGGTTCTGAGAGGCAGAAAAGACAAATATCACACAGGAGAGGAGAGGGCCAGACTTGAGTCACCAGCCAGCTGTTGCAACCAGGTTCCCTCTGTTTCCCTATTTCCTGATAGAGAACGGTTATAGTGGATCATGAATGGAAAATTATCAGTGCAGCTGAAAATGCGGGCCCCGACCGATCACAATGCATTCCTCCAGGTTTGCACAGCGTTGCACCATAACCACACGCCTCTTATCTTCTTTTTGTCTCATTCAAACATCCAAAACTAATCGTCGGTCACATTTTGTTTTTTTTCCGAGACCTTCTGGACTGAGTCAACCTCTGACCTCCCTGAACGGCGGCGCCCCGGCTCACCGTGTCGTCTTGCCAAATGTCACAACCCTTTGACATAGCGAGGCCGTATATAGAGAGCTCAGGCTCGGTGCATGAGAAGGTCGGGCCTCATATTTATAGGCCGACCTTTACTTCAACCTGCGCTGGCTGACTTAAAGAACTGTATGTCCGTCGAGCCCCCGATCATTGTGAGTATTCGGATCCCACACATGATTCGTGTTACGTAACTCTGGGATTACTCTATATTCTTCTATTTATAGACTTAATCCCTCATTCACCTTCCTGCTGACACAAATATTCACTCGAGCAGTGTTTCCAAAACCATCGAGACCCAATTCACATAAGGCCTCATTAATTATGTTGCTTAATAAACTGTGCAGCACACACCATCATTAATAGACTGGACAGATGTTGCACCATTGTGTTTGAACAGCATGTCGACACGATATAATGGATGTGAGTTGCTATGTGTGGAGATCATGGCCTGCAGACTGATTAGCCAAGAACAGACTTGGACACAAGGAGCTTTCAGATACACACGGCTCTCAACCAACGACATTTGTCTTTGTCATTATTTGGTTTTGCTGAGATAAAAAAATGAATATTCCGATTGTTTATGAATTAGTTTTGAAGATCGATGTTGTGTCAAGTGTTTCCAGGCGGACACTTAGGGTTCTGAAAAGTGAAGCCGAAGCTGAAGTGTCTGATACCTGCATTCTCTCTAATGTACACTGAAAGGCCTCTGATTTCAAACTCTGTGTTTAGTGATTAATGTAAGTCAAGAGCTTTTATTTCTTCATCAGTGGCACTAAAACAAACCGGGTGCTTGATGCTAAATGGTGAGTTTGTGAGAACAATGCAGCTACAAAGATGGACGTCTGCGGTTGAATATAAAAATGTGATTAAGATATGATGAAATAAAGTAATAAGTACATAAAGCAGTGACACCGTTTGCCTGTCAGTAAAGATAGAAAAATAGTGCAGAGCCTGTTATGTTATAGATAGATAGGTGGATGCGAACTGTATTTATTACACTGATGTTATTTAAACAACAACATCTAAACAAGGGCAGTTTGAATTAAGCCTTTAGTTTGTAAGAGGAATGTGTTAAATATCGTCTTTATTTTCATAGAAATCACTTTTTTATTTTTTTTAAATCTAAAAATCACTTCCGGGTTAGTTTGTGCCGCTTCGTCATGTCGCTCAGCAACCACATTGTGTATCCCCCTGCGCTGGAACTACCTTTGTTGGCGGATGTTTTAGTATTCTACAGTAAATAAAAAAGGTCATAATGTGTCACATACTGTCGAAATAAAATAAATAATTTGTTCAAAATTAATTCAGGTCTTTTGTATCCCTCTCTCCTGTAGACCTCGTGACTCGTTGATTGACAGGCAGCTGCACGCGACCTTGACATTCTGACGAGCGAGGGGGTGGGAGAGGGCGTGTCCGGCGGTCGCGCGCTGGGAATAAATAGCAGTGACTCCTCGAGATCGTCCCCCGCTTTCACTTCTCCCCCCGCGAGGACAGACTTCACAAACGGTACTTTATTCACCAAACTCATTTTCAGTCGATTAACATTTGAATTTTGAGAGTTTTGTTCTGTTTTTTTATGCAACAAACTGTCAAAAAAATGTACTTTTTGTGGATATCATCTCAGAATTCCTTTTGTCTTCTAATTGATCTGCATGCTGCTTTTACAACTTTTAGATTTTTTGCATTTGTATTCAAGGTTTTAGTCTTGTAATTATGAGTGCTTGTATTTATTGTTGCATCTTCATACTTTTGCATGATGCAAAGATGATGCTTAAACATGCATTGTGTCTTATATCTTTCCCTTCCAGTGAGGACTAGAACATATCAGGCAAAATGGTGAAGATTGGAATCAACGGGTGAGTTGACTTTTATTCAGGTTTAAGTCAGAGTCAGAGTATTCTTAAAATTAAACACAAATATCAGGCTTTTAGCTGCTGCTTCCTTATTTAAAAAGAACTAAAACGTTTCTCCATATCCTGGATGAAATGTGGATATTTATTATACGAGTTATTAAAATGAGTTTTGGACACAAGCACCTTGAATATGTCACCATTGGTTCTGGAAAAATGTGAATTTTAAGCATCTCCTCACATTTTGTGAACTAAATTCTTCTTATTACAATTATTGATCGTAAAAATAATCAGCACATTAATAAATTAATTTTAAATAATCGTTAGTTGCAGCTCTACTTGACAGTACAGTATTAAAGCCTTAAAACCATGAGTGGAAGTCACACTAAATGCATTAAATTAACAAAATTAGATAAATGTAAAGTGTCCTTAAACAAGACACTGAACCCTAAAATGCATCCAAGGAATAATCTTGAATCACAAATGAATTGAACGCAACATAAAATATATAAAGATGCATAAATGTTAATTATCTGACAATCTCCTCCACAATATTCCTTAAAATAACCTATTTCCTGTTTATTTGGGGCTCTTTCTTTGTCTGAATGTGGTTGTTGGTGGGACAGGTCTCTGGACGGGACCCGTCTTTCTCTGGTTTATTTATAGTCTCCTCAGCTGTCACATTCCTTTTATTCTCCCCTCGTCTATTTTTAACCCTCTAACCTTTTCCGCCGACTTTCAGAGATCGTACTGTGAGACCCCCAGTGTTATAATTTCTCCTCCTCTGTAAAGAAGCAGCTGCTGTCGAGCCTGCTGGGAGATTTAGCTCCTCTTATTTCTGGCCCTCGTATCGAAACCAACTGTGAGCCCCAGAAACAGAAGACGGGCTCAGATCCATTTTGGCCTTCTGGCTGTTTTGGTGGCTTCCCAAAGCCAACAGAGTGAGCCTCTTATGCCCATTCCTCCTGTGAAGGAAGGCAGAAATGTAGACAGTGAGGTTTTATGGTTGAATCATTTCTTTGGATGCAAGTTGGTCGCTCTGCTCTTGAGCAAGGCAGGGCAGCCCCTGGCTCTGCAGTGTGGAGTCAGTGTGGTTCAAATACACAGTAAAGGTTTCTCTATGTTCTCAACCTGCAGTCTTATATTGTTGACACTAATGTGTCCGATTTTTGTTTTTGTTCCCCACTTTTTGACATTCCTAAATCTTGAGAGACTGCGAGTTTAAACCTCTCAGATAATTCACTAGAACCATGTAGGGTTCTTCAGTTTGTCCTAATAGGAGAACCCTTTCTGGTTCCTCGTGGAACATTTTCAGATGGTCCGACCTAGAACCCAACATATGAGAGGTTCGATAGAGAACTCATGTCTGGCGTAATGGTTCCACCCAGAACCCTCAGTGGTTCTATCCAGAACCTTTCCACCTTCTAATGTAGCTAACAAGAACCAAACCAGGGGGTTCTACCGATAACCCCTTTATTTTCCAAGTGTTTCATCTAGAACTCACCCAGGACATCGTACAGAAAACCTTTTAGAATTCACGGGTTATATCTAGAACCCACACAAAGAGCTCTACCAAATACCCTTTTTATAATCCAAGGAATGCATCTAGAGCCCTCCTCAAGGTGTTCTACTGAAAACCCCTTTTGAATTTGAAGATTTCTTTCTTCAAGTTATTTTTGGGATGAAAAGGGTTCTTAATGGAACCCTTAGTCTAACAAGTAACCCTTGAAAAGAAAAAGGGTTCTTCAGAATCAAATGGTTCTTGGTAGAACCTCAGCCTTTTCAGGAAAAACCCGTCTACAACCCTTTTCTAAAAGTTATGTTAGAAATAGGAAAGCATTTGTATCCGTATTCGATATAAAGAACATGGAATTGTAGCAAAGACCTTCCTCCTCCAGCGAGCGGTTTTAATTTCCTGGTGAACCCTGACCTTTTATTCAGATAGACTTGGGGGGGGTTGAAACTGACCCTTGACAACTTACAGCCAGTATGTAATGTGACTCCTGGAGACATGAGACGTTGCATAACAGCACCTCTTAAACCCCCTCTCTGCTGCTTCTACCTGCTGTTCAGCTTGATTATCATGGACGCTTCTTCACCACGCTGGTCCTTTATGCTGCTTACATGTCTCCTCTCACACTCTCTTAGATGAGCTCTCATTATCAGAGTTGTCTCCTCCTTTCCAGCGAAGTGGTTGATATGTAAAATGAAAGTCTGCTGTTCGACCCACCGTGACGGCTGCCATATTAGGTGCAGAACCGGCTCTCGGCAGCCAGCCATTGTTATCTTCGGTGAAGGGCCGCGGGCCTTCTATGGCCCTGCTGTCCGCCACTGGGACTCAGTTTGGCTCTTGGAGCCACCTGCTGGTCAGAGAGGGGAAGTGTGGCGAGAAGCAGTCGCACTGAACTAAAAGAGACAAGTCGGGATTTTACAGATAAAACATCTCCTCTAGAGCTCCTTGATATAAATGACCTTTAATCCATGTTTCATGCGCGGTTGTCTCTTTGTTTGAATTCTGTAAACTGTGAAATAAATGGCGTCTTTCCACACCGAGTGTCTCTTCTCCTCCTGCGTCTCAGGTTCGGACGTATCGGCCGTCTGGTGACCCGCGCCGCCGTCTCAGGAGGCAAGCTGGAGGTGGTGGCCATCAATGACCCCTTCATCGATCTGGACTACATGGTGAGAGGACGTCCTGTTCTCCCTGTTTCTTCTGAGAGAAACTGTTTTTAGTAGTTTATTTTTGGTGAAATATGGGAAAGTATGATCCCGTAAGCCAAATGTCTCAGATTGTGGGTCATAAACAGAAGAACATCAGGAGTCACAGGCCCAAACCATAGTGAATGTGTTATTTTCTATCAGTTATACTGCAAGAAAAACTGTTTCTACACCAGAAAACCACATGTATGTCTTTGTACATCTGTATTAAAAAACCAGGTTGTAGTTCGACCACGCTGCTGTAAACTAATGGCTAAGTGTAAAAAACAGGCAGGTTTAGAAAGATGAATCTGCAAAATGATCTTTGGGTTTTGAGGAGTCACAAAATGAGGGGTTTTAAATCATTAAGTGAAGGAAGAGAGCAAATATAAATGTTTGGAAACCTTTGGAGATGCTACATGTTGGAGCTACTTTGACTAAAGACGCTGCTCTTGGCTCATCAGATCCTTTCTTGTAAGATGCGGTTGTTAATACTCGTGTCTTCTACTTTCCCTTCTTCCCCTCCTGCAGGTCTACATGTTCAAGTACGACTCCACTCACGGCGTGTGGAAGCACGGAGAGGTGAAGGCCGAGGGCGGCAAGCTGGTCATCGGCAGCATGCACATCATGGTCTTCCACGAGTACGCGCACTTTGTTTTTTTTACAGTCACATTCTTTTTACATCTTTCTTCTACCTTGCGAGTCTGATCGCAGCAGAGTTTAACCTCTCTGACGTAATCAAACAGGAAGGACCCCGCCAACATCAAGTGGAGCGACGCTGCTGCCGAATACGTCGTGGAGTCCACCGGTGTTTTCACCACCATCGAGAAAGCCTCTGTGAGTTCTAAGTAGAAGAAACGGGCAGTTTCAGCTAAAAAACATAGATTATATGTTTTAATCTGTTGAGAACTGATCAAACATAAGAGGATTAACTTCATTTTCACATGTTTGTTAGTTAGTTAAAGTGGCATAAACATGCTTATAGTTCTATATTTAGAATAAATATTATAGTATTATTCTTAAAATCTACTGTAGTGTAATACATTATTTGATTCTAGAGCATGAAGGAGCTACAAATGATAACATATAGGGTTTGATGATGCATTTTAGAGCTACGTCATTTCTGTTTTTCATTTAAAATGTAATGAATATTACTGCGTTCCTCGTTTCCCGTCCAGGCTCACCTGAAGGGCGGCGCCAAGAGGGTGCTGATCTCCGCCCCCAGTGCTGACGCCCCGATGTTCGTCATGGGCGTCAACCACGAGAAGTACGACAACTCCTTGAAGGTGGTGAGGTGAGTCGCTGCTGATTCTGGATCTGAAGGAGTCGCGTTTATAGATTTCCGACGCAGCATGTTAAGTGTCGTCAAAGCTGGAGAAGACGGATGAGAACATCTGGATGCCTTTTAATGCTCTGCAAAACAAATGTCAAACCGAGATCATCTCTTAAAACACCTTTTGATGAAAGTAGCACCGTAACTGTGTGTGGTTTGTAACCTGTGGTCACTGTCTTCATAGCAATGCTTCCTGCACAACCAACTGCCTGGCTCCCATCGCCAAGGTCATCAACGACAACTTCGGCATCGTTGAGGGTCTCATGGTAAAGAACTCGGACGCTTCATTCATTCAAACCGCTGTTATTAAAGAGCGTTTAAGACCAGAAGTCGGAAAGTTTACTTTTTATTAAAACGCTCGGTTTGAACTGAGCAGCTGTGTTTGTCGACTCAAGATTTGTTATACATTCATATTAACAAAAGCGTACTTACTCTGACCAGCAGCCAAAACTAAGAAAAACATGCATTTATTAAGCTGAAACGAATCACTTGATTGTGGTTTGTTGACTCATATTCTTCAGGTGAATTATATTTATTTATACTTGGTGTTGAAGAAGACCTAAAACGATCAGACCAGCTGACTCTTTCACTAACTTGATGGTTTGTTAGAACAGTTTTCTGATTATTTGTTGCGTTTAGAGCAGATGTGTGAGATATGATGCACTGATCTTGTACAATACTGTATTTTTATTTATTTGAATTTGTTATTTATTTAATTTTGAACACTAAAACAAACAAACATACACAACCCATATTTAACCACAAGGCATAAGATATAGACTAGACTAGATAGAGATATCTACAATATTTCATGAAAGATGTAGAAAACCATATTTTACAATACTGTCGTCTATTGATCGAACGGTTCGTTAACAAAAGTGCCAGCAGGGCGTTATCTAACACACACACGCACACAATATAATCGTAACAATCTGATTCAACACATAAAAGATGGATCTAATGAATCATTCTGCTCCCTCTCCTCCAGAGCACCGTCCACGCCATCACCGCCACGCAGAAGACCGTTGACGGTCCCTCCGGTAAGCTGTGGAGGGACGGACGCGGCGCCTCACAGAACATCATCCCCGCCTCCACCGGAGCCGCCAAGGCTGTCAGCAAAGTCATCCCCGAGCTGAACGGGTACGATTCACCGTCGCCCGGTTGGTTTATTTAGCGTTTGCAATTAGTCGTTTATTGTGCTTTTTTTCATGCTAAATTACTTCTTTTTTTTTTTTCTTTTTTTTTTTTTTTACTTACTCTAGCATACAAAAGATTTAAACTGGTGCTTTTGTGTGACTCCTTTTGGAAAGTTTTGCAGTCTTATCGTACTACGTATTTCTTTCGGACAGCCCTAAAGTCCAGTGTTAATATCCCCCTTTGAGGAGAGATCATCACAGGGAATAAAACACACCTTAAATCATCTGTTTCTAATGTGTGTTGATGTTTCTTCTTCTCACAGTAAACTGACCGGCATGGCTTTCCGTGTCCCCACCCCCAACGTCTCTGTGGTTGACCTGACCGTCCGTCTGGAGAAGCCCGTGAGTGTCTCTTAACCTTTCAAAACCTAACAACTCAGTTTACCGTCTGTGACGTAAATCCTCGTTTAATTAAAATGTCTCGTCCTTTCAGGCCAAGTACGACGACATCAAGAAGGTGATCAAGGCCGCTTCTGAGGGACCCATGAAGGGAATTCTGGGATACACAGAGGACCAGGTACAGAAAGAATAAAACATATGGAAACAAGACAGTCATCATGTATAATTTTAGACCTATATATGAACAGAACATTTTCTATGGGAGTGTGCGTAGAGCCCAGTACGAGCCACTAGATGGCAGCACATCTATTATAACTTAAATTATAACTCGTAAAGAATCTTTAAACTGAAAAAATGAACTGCATTTATAACCCATGAAGCCAAATCTGCAGGTGTTTGTACTTTGTACATTTGTCTGCTGCTCCTCTACATGTATGAACCTGTTGTGTTTGGTCCTCTTTCTGCTCAGGTTGTGTCCACAGACTTCAACGGAGACACTCACTCCTCCATCTTTGACGCCGGCGCCGGCATTGCCCTCAACGAGCACTTCGTCAAGCTGGTTTCATGGTGAGCTAACGGCGCGCAGCGTAGCGGGATCATTGATCGGCTGATTGAGACCAAACATGGATGAAAGTTTATGTAAACTGTAATGAAGGAGGAAGGTCTTCCAGATTTGTTAGCTGTGCCTCAAAGATACAAATTTAAAAAGTCCATATTCATCATAACAAACACAAAGAAATGAAGGTTTGTATTCATAGCTGTGCAACTACGTCACTTTTCTAACTTTATTTTTACAAAAATTAAATAAATTATACTTCATATGACTAAAGTGGATGGATGAGAAATGGATGATGGAATTAAATTTTGAATGACCAAATTATTCAACTGTAAGCGGAGAAAACAACTGACATTCCACATGTTTACAGTTGTTGTTCCCCCACTAAAGAGCACTTTAAACACCAGACAGGAAAGTATTCAAGAAATCACACTTGCAGAGTTTTACAGGGAACAATGTCTTAATTATAATAAACGCAACATTTATTGAAGACGCAGCTACGTTTTGCTCACAAAGTGTCACTGCTTCTTTATTAAAGTCTGTGCTGACAATATGGCCACCATTTTTCTTTTCTCCATTAAATCTCCCTTTCCTGCACACTTAAGAGCATTTTTTTCTATTAGTAAACAATTCCTTAAAACATGCACATTTATGCACTGAATTCTGAAAAATGTAAATGTTTATTTGCTCTACAAACCATGCTTTACAAGTTATTCCCATTCATAAATATCTCTGCTTGTCTGCAGGTACGACAATGAGTACGGCTACAGCACCCGCGTGTGCGACCTGATCCTTCACATGTTCTCCAAGGAGTGAAGTCCTCTTTCATTTTCCTTCCCATGATTCCCCTCTTCCTTCACCTGTAACATGGAAGCCGCGCCATCCGCTACCCGGGAGCAAAACATCCTCTACGACAAACTGATAACTGACAACAAATACTGATTATAATACCTTTTTATATGATATGCGTGGCGTGTGCTCTGTCCGCACTAAGCAGTGTTTGAAGAGGTGGTTTTTTTTTTTTTGGTTTTTTTTTCCCCATCACTGAACTGTATTGTACTGAACGGTCTGGTTGCACTAAACATGATAATAAAGTCCTCTAGTTTGTGGAAAGACTGTGATGTAGTTTGTACTCACTGTGATTAGTGGAAATAATCTACCTAACAGGTCTGTTTTTATATTCAAATTGCATGAAGTTTTGTGCAGAATAGGGAATACATTTCTGGGAAAATGGCCAAAATGTAATTAAATAGTTAATTTGTCCAACATTATTAGACTGAACCCCAGAGAGGAGAGTTAGGGGGGGGGGAGGACTGTAGTTTTCTGGGGAGACATGTCACTCCTGATAATGTTGCATGAATCATTTGTCTCTCTTAATTACCTCTAATCAACGACGACAGTGTCACCCCTCCTCTGACTGTTAGACGCCCCCCTTTGTGGTTTACACGTCACTTTTAATTCACTAATTTGTCAGGGCGAAAATATCACCCGAACATTCAGCCAGCTGACATGCTGAAACATCACTGTATTTCTATTTGCGTCATCCGTGATCTACATTAATCCGTCTGTCATGCAGCAAGAAACAAAGCTTTATTGTCATTTAATACAGGATTGCACAATGAAATTGAGTTGTAGCCCCCATGCTATAAATGGATATTTAAATGTCTAAATAGAATAAATATAAATACCTGGGAGGGAGGAGCCAATTAGCATTAGTTAGCTAAGTTAGCGTTAGCTGTTAGCTAGCCAGACCACAGGAAAGCTAACGTTAATTCAAACGGCAATACACCGTTTGGGGGTTAAAGGAGGACATTTGCCTTTTATTTCTTGTTTTGAAATGTGAATTAAAAGGCATTGGAAAAACCCTCGGATTGAGTAACGTTAGTCTCCATATAATTGATCCAGGAAGTTTAACCCAGGCGGACTGCACGGTGCTCCTCTGTAACGGGCAGTACGGTAGCCCAGGCGGACTGCACGGTGCTCCTCTGTAACGGGCAGTACGGTAGCCCGGGCGGACTGCACGGTGCTCCTCTGTAACAGTCAGTACGGTATGTGAAAGCCGCAGTCAGTTCACTGGTGTTTACCCGTGAGCTCTGCAGCACCTCTGCTTAAGACTCATTTTACCTCGTCATCTAGTGCCAAAGTTAGTGTTTCCTCTTCTGACTGCCAGGTACGGTGCTTATATTTTTGTATTACAGCTGCAAAATATATCCTAAGCGCTTTATTCTACCGCTTAGAATAGACATTTTTATGATAGTGCGCGTCGCCTCTGTGATCTCGCGACTGATCCCTGCGTGAAAGTCAACTCAGTCATCTCGTTTTGCTGCAGCGACCAGCGGTGTGTTTGCGAGTTCAGAGGCACATTGTCTTACTGTATATTTGCCATAGCGTATAGTCATTAGGGTTTACTGTAATCTTGTATTGGGAGATTGTTATTTTGCTGCGATTTTGGGCCCGTGAAGCATCACCAGGCCTTATCCCACAGCTCTTTTTTTGCATAAAGGTGTTAATAGCGAGGATCTAGGAGAGAGAGGGGGGGAGTCAAAAACAAAGTGGGCCTGGATCCGTTTCCTTCCTATAATCAGGTTGTAAACGGAATACTTTTTCCGAGTT
The DNA here is from genome assembly GCF_004355925.1 of Anarrhichthys ocellatus. Taxonomy (NCBI): domain Eukaryota; kingdom Metazoa; phylum Chordata; class Actinopteri; order Perciformes; family Anarhichadidae; genus Anarrhichthys; species Anarrhichthys ocellatus. Next base: position 792,830 of record NW_022280140.1, read on the forward strand.
GAATAGCCTGTATAGAAGTCTGGGTTAATGCCGGATTTCGAGCACTTCAGATTTTCCTATTCGAGCATGCAGCAGCAGCATCAGCACCAACATCAGATGACGAACGACTCCGCAATCCTGGAGCCTGGCTACTTCCTGGGGGACCACGGTGGGTTCGGTCCAGATGGGTGGTCCGGGCTGGACCTGGGCGCCCTCCCGCCCTCGGGCCTCGCCTACCTGCACCTGAGCAACAACCACAACCCTTTATTACACCGCGGGGTGCCCCCCTCCCCTGCGGCCACGGCGCTGCGCAACGACCTGGGCTCCAACATCAGCGTCCTGAAGACGCTCAACCTGCGCTTCCGCTGCTTTTTGGCCAAAGTGCACGAGCTGGAGCGCAGGAACAAAGTGTTGGAGAAGCAGCTGCAGCAGGCGCTCGAGGACAACGGTGGAGGGGACGGACAGCACCAGAGGCCGCTGACAAAAGATATTGGGGTCCAGACTGGATTCATTGGGCCTATTCCTGCCAGACCGGGTCTCATTCTGCTCCACAACGTCAACAGCTCGGCCTACCTGCCCGGCGGCCTCCTCTCTCCAACCCTGAACCCTCCTCTTTATGACAACAAATACCTGGGAAGCAACCTCAACCCGGTCTCCACGGATTCAAACTCCAACCTCACCACGTCCGGTTTCTCCCTCAGCCCGGCTCTGAGTCCCACCGACCCGTCCAAGACCATCACCAACACCGGGACGAACACCAACAAAACCCCGCCGCGTTTCCTCCCCGGGACCATCTGGTCCTTCAACCACACCCGCCGGTTTGGCACCGGGAGGGAGTCGTGCGCCTCGGGCCCGGGAGTCTCCTGGACGCAGCCGGACGGTGTCGGGGTCCAGGTCGACACCATCACACCTGAGATCCGGGCCCTGTACAACGTGCTGGCCAAGGTGAAGAGAGAACGCGACGAGTACAAGATCAGGTGAGAGTCGTTTATACCTGCATGCTTCTTAAAACTATTAACATGGATCATCAACTCCAATGCAAACATTTTGACATTCAAGTGGCTGAATTCTGATTTATTCTTTTCAAAGTGAGAAACTTTTTAAGGCAGTAATGATGAGCCATGACTGTAATATCACAAAAATAAGAATATTTGACGAATATTGGTATCACAATATGGCAAAATTACATTAAATACAATTAGATTAAATAAATACTAAATCTGTGTGTATATATATATATATTTAAAATATATATAAATATATGATATGTTTTTTAAATAGTTTTGCCTTGTTATAAAGTAAACAAATCATTTTCCTTCAAATCATTAATTAAAAAAATACATTTTGTAAAACAAGCCTAAAAAAATACTTTTTACCATAAATCCTCAGCTGCCAGTTTATTAGGAGGTGCTTGGTAATTGGGTCACCAGCTCTCAACAATACACCTTTTATAGTAATCATGTACCAGCAGTACTTTAGTGTATTTAACCTCATCCACCAGGCTTGAGCTCCTTCTCCACAATATATTTCTGAAAAGCTGAAACATGATAACTGAGCTTGAGTGATTTTTTTAAAATTTAACCCCGAAACAGTTTCTGCTGAGGTAGCGATCGCTTTAATGTCTCTGCTGGCTTGGGGTCAGTGAGCGCAGTGCTGCAAATCATCGCTGATTTTTTTTATTAGACAACATTTATTTGGCAGATGATTTTATCCAAAGTGACTTACAGTGCATTCAAACTCTATGACTGAGAGCTCAAAGTCATAAAAACACACGATGCATTTATTTTTGCATCATTGTGAGAACCTGTTGTTCACTAGATTACCTGGAAAACAGACATATTTCACTTTACAGCATATTGCATATGACACAGTAATCATTTAACCAAATATTGTGTTTGCTATATTGTGTTATTGTGTTTTTAGTATCTGAACTAAATAATCTTACTGTACATTTGTGACCTTTTGCAGGAGCTTACATGATGAGAACGGCATTAAATAAAAGCCTCAGGAAAACAGTTTGTGCAGAGCAGGATGTTATAAGTAAACATCTGTTCATTTACAGCTTCCTGTAGCTTTTAGTCTGAAGTGTAAACCTCTTCTCTTTCTTTCTTTGCTCAGCGCCTGTTTTTTGGAGCACTGACCTGTTTCACGCCGTCTTTGCTGCTTTATGCTAAAAAGCAGCGACCGCACTACTTTGTGCTGAGGCAGGACGTCAACGCTTCACTCACATCGATTTCACAACGTTATCGTTTAAATTTCAGTGCTGCACGAAACGAAACACGTGAGCTTGAGATAGAAGTGGTGCAGATATTTCCTCCAATTAAGCAGCTTTTGCTTTGTTAATGTGATTTATTTATATTCACAATCGTAAAATGTACATCAGTTTAGTAATGGATAATCTGTTGATCGTGTTCTCGATTAGTTGTTTGGTCGGTGTTTCCTGAAGCCTCAAATGTCTTGTTTTGTCCACGACTCAAAGATATTCAGTTTACTGTCACAGACGAGTAAAGAAAGCAGAAAGTATTCACATTAAAGAAGCTGGAATCAAAAATGATTTCCTCAAACCTGTTAATTGATCATCAGAACAGTTGCTGAATGATTTAGTAGTTGACTAACGCTGTGGCAGCAGTTTGATGTAACGGGGAGCGAGGCTTTATTTTAATGTTTGTAGTTTTTATACTTTGCTAATCTTGCAGCACTGAAGAAAGTTCTCCTCTGAAAATATTTCCTTTCTGTTTCCTTTACCTTCAGGGTCAAAACCTACTTTTTATAAACGTTATAAAGTTTAAATGTTGGATGTGTGTGTATTGTCCACTCTGTGAGGTTGATATGTGACGTCCAGCTCTCCATAAGTAAAAGTCTGCATTCATTCATAAACTATGTTAACTGAGGAGCACTTCTAGGCGCGGATGATATAAAACCTTCCTGTTCGACTCATCAAAACAAAAGATCTAACCGTGTTAGAACATATTCAGTCCTTTATTAACATGTCAGAGGTACAAGCTTGTGGACATGAAGAGGTCGACTACAGTCAGCTAAAGTTAAAGTTTATATAAAGACTACAAACCTTTATAGAATAAACATTCAGCATTTAAATCAGTTGACGGTCAGATTGTGAAAGTGAAGGGCTCTTAGTGTGGTACATCTATAATCTTATATGTTGTCTTAATTCTCTTTTATTTGTGCTTCTGTGCTATCTGTGGCAGCTAAGGCTCATGGGTATTGTAGTATTTGAAGACATCTACTGCACTTCGCTGATGGAAAAAAAGAAAACATGATTTCTGTGATTCTCTTAAGACCTCACTGTCCTTGATTGTAGCTTGTTTACTTCTCAGAAGCTCTTCCAGCTCTACAGAGACGACGCTCGTCATGAGGGTCAAAGCAGAAGAGCTGCGATTCCTCTGAAGGGAGGAGGAGTCGTCTGGGGAAAGATTCACATCAGCTGTTGTTTTACCCTCTCACGTGATCTCCCTCATTCTGCTGTCTCACATCTTCCTCTCTTTGCTGTCTTGGTCCTCTTCCTCCTCTTCCTCCTCCTCATTCTCCTCTTCCCCCCCCCCCCCCTTCCAGCTGGTACCTGCAATGCAGCACTGGCCGGTGACCGCCAGCAGTGATGTCACCCAGTCTCCTCTCTGTCCCTGCCTCCCTCTCATTGTCTCTCTTTCTCTCTCTTTCTCTCTTTCTCTCTCTTTCTCTCTCTCTATCTCCCTCTCTCTCTCCATCTTTATGCTGTCTTGCTCTGTGTTTTTATTTTGTTTTAGTGAAATGTTTGCTGACTCATCATCATCCATCTCTGCCCTTCTGTCCTGCACACACACCTTCTCCCCCCCTCCCCTCTTCTGTCCCATGTGAGCCTCTGCAGCCTCAGACGAAACGCTGACATCATCATTAATGACATCACCATTAACGACATCAGTTCATCCCCAAACGACACCGCCGTCTTTGGATTTATTTTCCCTCTTCCGCTCTCAGCTCTGTTCAGTTTAGTGAGGCTGTATTATCACATTTCCTTTTTATTAGAAAACACGTTGCCAAACATATGTGGAGGTTACACCACATGCGTTCATCTGAAGTCCTGCTTGCAGTCGACATTCAATTTCATCCCGGAGGTGTTGGATGGAGTCGAGGTCGGGGCTCTCTGCAGGCCAGTTGTTTTATCCTCCTAAAATATCTTTGTACGCTGCAGCAGGAAGATTCTCCTTCACTGGTTTAAAGGGAGCGTAGCCCAAGACCAGGAAGACCAGGAAGACCAGCCCCAGACCCTCTAGTTTAAACACACACACTTAAATGGTCTCAACGAGCTTAAATGCTTTCTCGCATACTCTCTCACCTCGTAATGGATGCACTGTGAGGCTGCAGTGAGTCTTAGAGTGTGTGAGTGTGTGTGTGTGTGTTAAACAACAGCATCGTCTTGTAGAAACAACGAGGTCACCCAGGTTGCTGTCTGAGCCGGCCACCACACAGTTACTCTTTAATATTAGAGGGAACACGTGCATCTTGTCTGTTAAATCTTTACTCAACAGCGAGTAGAGAGCCAAGGCCAGGCTAGCTGTTTCCCTCTGCTCCCAGTCTTTATGCTAAGCTAAGCTAAGCGCCTCTATACTTTGAGTGTGGTATAGATTCTTCTCATCAACTCTGACAAAGAAAGTGTGTAAATGTTTGTATCACACAATATTTAAACACTCCTTCTGAAAGGAAGTCAGAGTTGACTGTTGGTTAGAGACACAACAGGAGGTCGGACATTTTGAATTTACGTCCTAGTTTGCAGCTCATGAGTGCAGCGGCCTGGTCTCCCCGTAGTGAAAGAGAAACCAGCTTCTGCGTAGCCGCTCTAAAACACAATGGCAGCCGGCAGCCTCACTGCAGAGCCACGTGTTGAGACTGACAAACAGACGAGAGCAACATGGACGCCGGCTCCCTCGCTGTGACCGTCTCTGCTGCCTCTCGTCTGTGTCTCCGTGTTCTTCATCCTCCTCACACGGGACACACATCTGATGTCTCAGTTCAAAGACAGACGCATTCAAACAGTTGCAAATAGTTGGGATCAAGTCGGAGAAGCAGCAGAAAACAAAACGTTCTGAAAAAAGCCTGTTCTGAGGGAGCCACCGGTGGAAAGCATGTTGTTGCTTTAATCAAAGAGGATTCCCGAGTACGGTGGCCCTTTTAGGACATTTAGACTCAGTTTGTCAGACCCTACACTGTCTGACTTTGAATGTTTCCACGTAATCGTAAGTGTGCTGATGTTGGCATTAATGCAGCGTTACAGCTGAGACTGACAGGAGTTTGGTGATTTAGTTTTAAAGGTTTCGTTTCATGCACTGAAAGGATGAAATAGTTTAAATTCTGCCCTGAGGAGGAAACGTCAGAGTATCACTAAAGTACGGATTCACTCATTTTATACTGACCACATGAAGTGGATATGAGGCCAGACCTTCAGTTATCATTCACTGAGGTTGTAATTGTCTTTGACGATTTAGATTAGCGTTGCATCTCCCATTGGTGTAGAAGTCACCAAAGATAACAAAGGAAGAAAGACAAAGACGTAGAAATAGTCTGAATATTATGTGATCATTTGACTCTGTTCTTCTACTACAAAGTGCTGATTTATCTGCTTAATCCTCAATATATCACAACATCGCTGCTTTCTGTGTGTGTTTCGTAGATGGGAGGACGAGTACACAGCCAGGGTGGACCTGCAGGAGAAGGTGGCTGAACTGGAGGAGGTAACGTGACCTTTAAAATGCTGAATCATCGAACTGCTCCAGTTCAGAACTACTTCAAAATGTAGCTGCTCTTCTTCTTCTCTTCTTCTGAACGCATCTCTAACCTCTTCTTTAAATAACAACTGATCCAAAGGATGAAAACCACACGTTCTTTCTCTTCCTTTTATTTAGAAACACATTAAATACATAGTACAGGAGCATCTTCAGTTATTATCCAATCTATATATTTAGGATGTAACTTCACGTGTGTGTGTGTGTGTGTGTGTGTGTGTGTGTGTGTGTGTGTGTGTG